>NW_021319394.1:699686-714110 GCF_001605985.2 Dendrobium catenatum
TATATATATATATACACATTGTAGTAATGACGCCGTACCTCTAAGTTGCTCTGTAGTCCTCTTGCCATACTCCCCAGGTTGCCAAGAGTAGAGAGAAATGGTCTACGTATAGAGAAACAAGCATTTTTTTGGTTTGAGCATCGAGGGTTTTTTGTTCTCCTGGCGAAAACCCTAATTATGCTCCCTCCCGCCTGTTTTACCTTCCCTTCTCCGCAGGGAGGGCTCTTCCTCTTACCTAAATGATCCACCTCCCCCGGGTTCGGTGGCCCCTTCTATCTCTGTTCCTTCCGGTCTCAACTTCATTTCAAATCTCACCAACCATGATCTTGTCGCTAGCAACTTCGAGGTTTCTTATATTAACCCACCGTCTAGGGTTCCGTTCTCTGCTAAAGATCTTAAACTTGGAGTGCCATATTTGGGCCTCTCGCTGGTTGGATATTCGGTTGGTCCCAGACCTACCTACTTGAGCCTGCATAACGCGATTAAAAAGGTTTGGTCCATCAAAGGTTCTATCGAACTTCTTTCTCTAAACGATGAATTTTTTTGTTTAAAATTTCTTTGGCGGAAGACTTCGAGGTTGCTTGGTCTGGAGGACCGTGGTTTCTTTCTGGAAGACCGTTCATTCTCTAGAAATGGACACCCAAGTTTATACCAAAAGAATATTGCAAAATCATTGACAGAATGTGCTCTAAATTTCTTTATCGTGGCTCTTTAGAGGGGGGAAAATTACATCTCATTGCTTGGGATGATGCCTGTCTTCCAACCATATTTGGAGGGCTGGGGATGCCTGACCCTCTCTCACGGCTTTGCCTGTTCCTTCATCTGGAGGTTTTTTAACTCCAGCTCTCTGATCTTTGATTGGTTCAAATTAAAGTATAGCTCTCTCTGGAAACTGTTACCTACTAAATCCTCCAAATTCTGGAAGAGTATTTGCAGGGTTGCAGTTAAGATAAAAGGGTATATTAACTTTAATGTGAATGTTGAGAATTGTAACAAATAAATTTTTTTGGGGACCTTTGGATTAGAGGAAAATCTTTAGTTGAATGCTTACCTCCCTCCCCATTTCTTCACGGGGCCATTTCGGACTTCTGGAATTACAATTGGTGTTTGTCGGATTTTATTCCCGCTGGGATTAGGCAACTTAAACTAGCCTCCTTTTTCGGATAACACTGCTGCTATTATTAACTAGATTGATATTGCCAATCCTTGTTTCAAAGATTTTAGATTGAATTATTTTGCTGGGAGGAATGTTGTGAGTTGGTACAAGTTGATTTGACGCAAACATGCAACCCTCAGATTTTCTTCATACACTTGGCTTTTGATTAGGGGTGGCTTAAAGCTAGCTGACATTTTAGCTAAGAGGAACATTTTTATAGATGCTATTTGCCCGCTTTTCCACCTGGATTTGGAGAGCAGCTCTCATCTGTTTTTTCAATGCAACTACTCTTTTGCTGTTATCTCCCACCTTCTTCCTATTTAGACCTATTATCCTGCATTTGTTTTAATTTTATTGATGATTTGGGCATCTATAACAAAGTGGAGAAGAATTTCTATTTTTCTGTAATTTGTGGGGCTGTATACTTTCTATGGAGGGAGAGGAATAACAGGAGATTTTTGGGTTTTTCTACTTCTCGGTTTGTGTTATGCCAGAAATTAGTTAAAGTTTTGGCTTGGCGATGGGTTGTAAGGAAGAAAATACATATTTGTTCTACTATTCGTTTCCTTCCCGTTTCTCTTGATTTTTGGTGGCCTGGTTTTTGGTTTTTACTGGACGATGATGATCGGAACCGCTTGTGTGCCTTCTTCCCATGGATGGCCAATGGGATTTTGGATCGCTTGTGGTTTGTCACTTGGCCTGGCAGTTTTTTGTTGCACCCTGCTTATCAAACTACTGCTCTTCTTTTTGGCAACTGTGTATGTATTTTTCGACGAACCAGTTGGCTTTGGACATCTGACTAACATTGCTCTGAGGTTATTTATGTCCTTAGGCGGTTTCCGCATATTCTGAGTTATGTATTTTTTGGAAACCTTCTGTAAGGTTTTTGGTTTCTTTTTTGGGTTTATTGCTTTTATTCTTAGCCGATTTTTCAGGCTATTCTTTTTGTAAGTCTTTAATTTTTTATTTTTCTTAATATATGGGCTTTGCCCCAAATTCACCCCAATATCCAAAATACTCAAAATATTACAAAATATACCCTCCAAAATAAAAAATAAAAAATAAAAAAAAAACAGAGATACAAGCTCAAAATGGCATCACATTCCTTTTATAGGAGATAAAAGGCGCGAACTTCTACATTCGTAGGAAGAAGCAAAGAGCATCTTTCCACTTTCCCTGGCGTTGGCCCGTCGTCTTCTAAAAAAATGGAATCACTCAGTGCACCAATGCTTTTCCAAAATGGAATCCCTCGGTGCACCAGTTATTCTTTTCTTTAGCCCGCTATAGATTTTCGTTCTGAAACCTTAGACAGAATCAAAGATGTTTCTTCTTGACGCTCTCAGACGCATCCTAGGCCATGGCCGGGAAAAGCAAGAGCAAGGCTCTCTTAACCCGCCCATTCCGAGGAGCACAGCGCCGCTGCAGGATCCTTTATATCACGATGAATCTCGGCCTCCGTGCCGTCTTCCTCCCGCTCACACTTCTTCTTCAGCGAAGGGCTCCATTTTTTTAGCTCCGCAATCAGAAGCCTCTTCATCCAAAAAGCCTTCTTTGGCCACCGTTTCATCTACAAATAGCCCAATTTCGAAAGCTCCGGTGAGAGTTTGGCAGGCGCAGTTACCGAGTCCGCCAGATTCTACCACAAAGTTGGCTGAAAAACCATCTTTATCGTCCCCAGTCGGGTTCGGGTCGAACCCGAAATTGAACCATTACTATTTGGGTCAACCCGAATCCGACCCATTTTTACAAACTGGTCGGTTATTCGGATCCGAACCCGACCAGCTTCAGGTATGGGTCAACTCGACACAACCCGAATGATCCAAGGCCGACAAAAAATTGCTAGTTTTCGGGTAAAAAGGGGTTTTCAGGTCAAAAGCGAGTCAATTTTGGGTTTCTAGGTCAACTTGACCTAATTTTTTAAACGGTTAATTTGTTGAATTCGAACCCGACCTATTTCAGGTCCGGGTTGACCCTAACCCGGAATTTTCGGGTCGAGTTCGTGTCGGGTTTTTGGATCGTGTCAAATATTGACACCCTCAGGAACGACACCAGAAAAAAAAAACCAATTAGGGGCTGTTTGGCTGCAAGTAGGATTTAGTGAATCCAGATTTATCAAATAATGAGGATATTAAGTAGTGAAAACTGTTTGGCATTATAGTTGTTAAATACTAATAAATACTGAAAATTTAATCAGCTATGCACTGCAAGATTTATGCAAGTTAACTTCTGGATTTATATTGAGGCTATGCAGAATGCACGTTTAAGAACCGAACAGGAGAAAAAAAACAGAAGAAAAGTGCATATATCAAATTAGTTTTGGCATTTGTACAAGCACATAAAATAAACGGACTGTAAAGCAGCTAGAGCATCAAAACATATATGAATAAAATAGAAGTAAACATCAATATGTTATCTATGCTTCTGCCATGAGAGTGATATGAATATATGATCACGTTGAGCAGCATTATTGACTCAATGTTTGTGATTAAAAAATGCATTAGTGGATTACACTTTAAAATTTAAATGAAATTTTACTGATTGAAGTAAAATTCTTACTCAAGCCCCCCACAATTCAACTACATACACTTAAATATTTAGGATAAAAATTTCATTGGACTTAAAGAAGATAGTGGAGGAAAGTAAAACTTGATTAAAATCTCATGATTATGTTTGGGTTTTCATTCTTCACTTTCAATACGACCATCATTAGAGAGATTATTGAATTCATTTAACAATATCTTCATTTGCATGCAAAGATTTGATATTTAAAAGAAATGGACCCATTTGGTGACGTTCATTTTCAACACGACCATCATTAGAATTTTGAATAATTCATATTTTTATTATTTGAATCTTGTCAGTTCTATTTGTTTGTTAACAAAGGATCTATTTCGATATCAGTTTTGTGAATTATAACACTAGGGTTGAATTTGAGAGTTTGTATTTTTAATGCATTTCTCTCAAAGAGGGCTTTAAAGACCTAATATTAATGTAAAATAAACCTTTTTTTGTAATTTAATGGTCTTATATATTCATCATTGATTTAGGTCTTGTCAACTTCAGTCCTTTTAAATAAGAATTGGACTTGATATTTAAATTCAAATTTAGCTCATGCAGCATTCTAGGACCTTATGATTAGGAGTTTGATGCATCGGTTGAAACACAGACAAGTGTTCAATTTGGTAAGAGAGCTTTAGTTTAGCTTGCTTTTAACTCCGTACAACCTTCTTAGACTTTGTTGTTTGCATGATTAACATATTTGTTGGGGTACATGTGGATGATTAACTTGAAAAATGATTTCATTTAGCTCACTTTTACCCCGTAACTTTTACCCCGTATAATATTTTCAAATGTTGTATTTGTATGATTAGCATATTTTTCTGAGCACATGCAAGGAATTAATTTTTTTAATTAAATGATGTGCATGCTTTGATGTATTTGCATGATGCACTTGCACACTTTTCAATGCACTTATATGACACACATATATTTTCAATGTATTGGCATACTTTTTGGTTCTCTCATATGATGCGCTTACATATATTTCGATGTATTGGCATAGCATATTCGTATACTTTTATTTATTTGCACGCTTTTTGGTACACTCACGCGATACACTTTTAGACATTGTAATACTTTTACTGATGAGGACATCCAACCATGGAGAGTTTATCAGAGATGTGGCCGAGAATTTATGACCACAATTGCACCTTATTTGTATTAATTTTATTTTTATGATTGTATTGAGTTTGTTATTATCTATTTTTCATATGTACCCTCACTTGAGGGAGTTGTCCTATGTGATCCCCTAAGGTTATGTTGATATTTTATTTTTCTTCATTGTATGTTGGCTATTTAAATCCACCACCTCATCGTTTGAGGGTAATGATGATTATGAAGAAAACTTTTCTACACTTTGTTTGTCAGTTGTGAGAGTTCTTGAGAGAGCTTGCTTTAAGTCCCTAAGTGAGGGTGGCGTAGTACCCCCACCAACTGCAGGAAGCGTCCGGGTTCGTGGTCCTCCTCTTTCCTCCAATCCCTCCTCTCTCTCCTCCTTAACCGCCGACCATCCCTCCCCTTCTCCCTCTCTCGGTCGAACCCCCTCCACCACCACAACCCCGGCCAACCACCCTTTTCCACCTCCAAGCTGTCGGCCACAAGGCCAATCCCTTCCTGCCCAAACCGTCGGCTCCAAGGTTCCTCCCCTCCTCCAAGCCGCCGGTCCAAGCCCCATAGCCCTCCCTAACTGCCGGCTCCCAAACCCTAATCCTAACCCTAGCCGTCGGCCTCAACCTCCTCCCCTTTGCCTCCAAAATTCAAATTCCCATTTAATACTTTCCATTTATTAAACATCTTAAACTAGGAAAGTTATTAATTTCAAATTCCAATCTATTTTGAATTTGAAATTCTTGCCTAAAATAAGATGATTTATTTTAGGAAAGTTCTTAAATGACATCAATTTAATTTAATTAGGGATTTGTCATAACAACACATTCCCTAATTAAACATCCCTCTTTGGCAACCCCATTATTCTCTTCCCCATCTCCCCACCCCTTTACTCGCCGACCTACCTTCTCTCATCCCTTCTTTTTTTTTTGATGCCATCTCCTTCATTACCTCCCCAATTATTTTCCTTGCCAAGTAAGAGATATTTTCTCTTTCCCATAGCCGACCACATCAAGCCCTTGCCGCCTAGATCCACTTGCAACTGCTATCCAGATTTTTGAACTAGAAGATTGCTATCCAGAATTTTCCCGTATCGTATTTGCTATCCAGGACTTCCAATACCAACAAGATTGTTGTCCAGAACATCTCTTACTTGTTGTCTAGTAGCAGAACAAGTGCTGTCCCGAAATTTCTGCATCTTCTCCTTGTTGTCCTACCATACGGAAGTTCACCGATTGCTATCCAAAAGTTTCAGAACTTTGTAATTAGCGGGTCCTTGATGTATGGTTGACCCAGAACGTGATCATGTGTTTGTTTACAACGATCAATGGAAAGTTGACATCCTCAAGTCTCCGTTCTTCGGCATCAACTTGGAGGTCGACCGTACCATTTAAGACTACGTCGAAAGGATTATATTTTCTCTTGTCACCACTATCGACAATCTAATCTCTCTTGTTCAGTGGCAGATCGTTTCTAAATCCAAATAAAGATGAATTTTTCCTCTAAGTCTTTTGCTTTTCTAAGTCTTCCCTTTAATTTGAGGCATCATAAAGGTTGTGCAACCTATCTTTGCTTAGCCTACATCAAGAGTGCGAGTGAGTGAATCCAATCAGTGCCTAATTTATATTGTAACATAGGGATTTCCTTTGAACTCCTCCATGCTATGCTAATTATGATTGGAACTGATTATTCGTGAGTCTAACTTTTATCTTGTAATTTGGCCCAAGCTTAAATCATCTCTTTGTTATTTTAATATTTGTTTAAATTGCTAAAAGTATATGTAATTATTATTTCTCTAATTAAAAGGCATGTATTTTTAGCATTACATAATTACTTACGCATTTAGTGCTACATCATTTTAGTATCAGAGCATGGTTGCATTTAGGTGCCTATTAGGAAAACATTTCTTATATGTTTAGCATCTGATGACCCGTAACTTAAAAAAAAATGAAAAATAAAAATACCTGTCCGGCGCCGAATTCAGCACGTCGCCGACATGTCCGCGTCATTTCTCCCACGTTCACCTCTCTATCACATTAAGTGTCGAAGAAATGAGATTGCCCGCTCTCATTCGACTCCTCTCTTCCTCTGCAAGCTCTCTCTCGATTTCCCTCTCCCGCTCTCTCCCTCTCTCGTTCGACGAAGCTCCCTCGACAACGACGTGCCCTTCAGGTTGGATCGGAAGTTACGACAGTTTGATCGGAAGCAAGCGCCAGAGCTCACTAGCAGTGAAGATCGGAAGTTCTAACATTTCAATCGGAAGCAATAACTGGAGCTCGCCGGCAGTGCAGTTTGTCCGATCCCTCTCCCTCGACGACTTTCTCCATCCGATCGGAAGCCACGACATTTTGATCGGGATCAACAACTGGAGCTCGTCATTCCTCCTGCTCCTTCAGAGCTGTTCGGCTTTGCTCCTCCATCGACTTTCCCTTCCAGTAGGATCGGAAGTTACACATTTTGATCGGAAACAACAACGGGAGCTCGCGTGCACTGAAGATAACTTCCTCCCCTTTGCACGCTCGTTCGGCCAAATCCCGTGAGTCCGACGGCTGCTTCGGCTCTCTCGTGGCTGTGCGACTTCACTGCTTCTACGACCTTCCCTCCTGCCGAACCGAAAGTTACGACATTTTGTTCGGAACCAACAAGGGGAGCTTACGGGCAGTGAACGTAACTTTCTTCCTTTCGCCGCTCTTCAACTCAGATGCGGCCGGCCGACTTTGCTCCGTGAAGACTTTCCATTCCGGTCAGGTCGGAAGCCCGACGGGAGCTCGCCTCCAGTGAAGGTAACTTGGTCCCTCTCGCACGCTTCCCGGCCAAATCCCGTGGATCCGTCGAACCCGAGAGAGAAAGAGAGGGATGGTTATTTTGTTATTATTATTTTTATAATGTATATTTAATTATAATTATATTAATTGAATATAATTAATTAAAATTGTTATTTTTAATTAATTATAATTATTATAATTAATTATATTTAATTCTAATTAAATTATTATAATTAATTATAATTAATGCGGTGGCTGAAGGCCCCATACACGCTCTTGTAGCGTGGTGGGATGAAATTTTGTACGGCCGCGGTGTCCAAGGACACCTACCATACACGCTCTAGTAGCGTGGTGGGAAGGCCCAGCTCCCCAATTTTCCCCCAAACGGGGGATATGCCGGGGTGCTGCCGAAATTTTCACTGAAATGCACAAAGAACTTGAACAATATAAAGACCTTGGGCAACAATGTAGAAGACCTGTACTCGGACAATAATACATATAAATTGAATTAAAATGAGCAGAGGACCTATACGAAGAACAGTGGACTTGTGGACTAAAACTCTAAGTGATTTCTAAAGATCAAAACCAAATGAGATAAAATCAAATTGAAATCAAAATCAAGTCAATACGAACATACAATTGAACTCAAAAGATCCCAGAAAACTTTGAACCAGCACTTGAACTTGTTCTTGGAACTCGAACTGTGCAATATCAGAGGACCCGAACATAGAACTCAAACTCAAATGAACTCTAACATGAATTGAGTAAGATCACTCAAGCTCACTACTTGAACTCAAACTGGAACAAAATGTGGAGAGCAAGGAACTCAAATTGAACTCAAGCTGGACCCAAACTTGATATGAATGATAAAAGACCTGAATTCAAAAGGACAAAAGATCAAATCACGCACGAGGGAACTCAAACTACAAGGACATTCGTACGTTCAGTAGTGACACAAAGTATGTTGTAAGACCTCGATGCAAGAATTCCTACAACAATCCCTACAATGCCTGTTGATTGAGATGGCGATATTGGAGACCAGCAATCAAAAACCCACATCTACAAATAAGTACAATCAACAATACCCACCTGAGATTGGTGAAAGGTGGTTTCAATACAAAAGCAAGGGCTCTCTTACGAATACTACAAGGAGGTCGTAGCGGATACAACTGATCTCCAGCAAATGAATACTTGTGGATAACAACAGTATGTATGTCGTATGTACAACGAACTACTGTGGACACAAGTACATCTCCTGCGACGATCCCTACGAGGTCAAACAAGTACAACAACCACCTGAGATTGGTGAAAAGGTGGATTTGATGATTGGAGCAATGGTTCTTCTACAAACACTCCTAGGAGCTCGTGGTACATACAACAGTCCCCACCAAGTCAATGTACTATACTTACAAAAAGAAATGAACAGTTGTAAGGTGTACGACTCCTACTCATATCTAACAACCAAAGATCTGCCCCTACAACAGATGCAATCGTTCAACCACCCGAGATTGGTGAAAGGGTGGATATGATGTAGAAGCAATGGGTCTTCTACAAACATTTTCAGGAGGTCGTAGTAGATGCAGCAGTCCCCTGCAAATGGATATTTGTGGATAACAACCGTGTATTGAAAGTACAATGAATCACTGTGGACACAAGTACGGATATCATCTACGACAGTGGTGATCAAGATCTACAAGCACGTCGGGTACAAAGGCAACCCGGTGTACGAAAAAGTACACTCCCTACCAGAATCAGAAAGGAAATTTGAACAAATTAGAACCAAACTTCCTGGTGTTCCAAAGCCTCTTCTTAGTTATATACTCGAGAAGAAAACAGTTCTGATGTCTACAAATACCAAAAATGATGGTCTACTACACCAAAGATCTTGAAGGAAGTTCTCCCCAAATCAGCAGTCTTTGACTCCCGAATCCAGAAAATCTCCCCGGTGATTGAGAAAGGGGGGAGTCAGTATCAAGACCAGAACGCCACCGAATTTGCAACACTCGTACTAGCGGACAGAAGGCGTGTACAAGCTCTCAAATGAAAAGTTGTGTGCACTCATAATGACAATTACCTATACAACTATAATTATTTCAAAATACCCCTGCACGTGCACCGTAGTTTGTATACACATAGTTACACTAAAAGGGGTAAAAGCAATCAAGAACTCGCATGGGCCCCGACGAGCGTGTTATTGGTATACACGTGACGTCTAGGGATGCTGCGCGGGTTGACAAGTGAATTCTAGTTCGAACCTGATCCTCCTATACGGGTCAATAGGAGTCGACAAGGTTCGAACTCTCAAACAAATATACGATTGCTATGACTGATATATTTGTCTTAATATATTCATATTGGGCCTTCAAGGCCTACAACAATGAGAATTCACTATCAAGGGTATAAAGCCTACGAAACCCGATCCTCGAGCAACAGTTTGGTCGAGTTGACAAGGTTCAATCCATAAAAAGAAATGACCCCTAAATACCCCGATGATGGCCGTGTTGAATACATATCTCAACCGGAGGGGTTCCCAAATATTTTCCAAATGCCTCCCAAATATCCAAAGTTTATTCCGAATATTCCAAAGCTCCTCCCAAAAATCCCAAAAATATTCAAAATTCCAAAAATACTTAAAATTGAAATCATCCATCCGTACTTAAAGCAAAATCCATCCACCCTCCACAACAGTTTGTCGAGGTGGACAAAATGAAAACTACTTCAGCTCACAAAGAGCTAATGCCTAGTCGAAAATATCACTAGGATCCATTCTCAAACAATCTCTTGCCAGTAAGGACGTGGTACGTGTCCTCTAACCGGCAGTTTCGCCGTCAAATGACACTGCAGGTAAACGGTTATGACTCGGGGCCCACTGAACCGAGTGGTTTCGCCGCCAAATGACACCACGCAATACCGGTTATGGCCAGAGCCAATACGCTCCTTATTGGCATCAAATCCTTGAGATATGAATCAATAGGATATGATCGATAGGGCACAAAGCCCTCTGTCAGCTAAGGTGGATTCAAATTTGTCCCCTTAGACAAACATCCAACCCAGGTCTACAAGGTCCCCTTAGACGAAGCAACCCATGGCTGCCGACAAGGATCCTTCTGTCAGGTTGGGTCGACTACCTCCTCTGACTAAGTAGACCAGGGACCACGATGGCCCGGGACGACGGAACCATGGGATCTTGATCGGGTCTATCATCCATTCCCCCACCATCCGCTTTAAGTGCAAGATGGTGAAGTTCCTATTTTAAATATCAAATTTTCAATCTCCAAAAATTTCCAAACTCTCCAAATTCTCAAATCAAAATCCAGTTTTCAAATCCAAACCCATCCTGCTACTATATGCAAGATAACACGTATTCTCTATACGTATCTGATTGACGACTAGCCTTAATCGAAAGTTCTCTCTCGTGATCGGGAGGGGTAATTAACTATAGGGGGGCTTGCGCCTATAGGAAACCAGAACTCAGATCATAAAGTCCTCGCAAAATTGAGGGCGAAATCTCTGGGTAGTGTCTTATCTACAAACTCATCTGCCATCCAAAATTTACCCCGGAACATAGTTTGTTAAAACTCCCTTGCCAAAATAATAAAAAAAAAGAAATCGCGCGGCGGGGAGGCCGGGGCCGAATTTTCGGAGCCCACAGCATCTAAATTGCATCCTGCACACATTAAACTTATTTGTCTGTTAGCATATTAATCTCTTTCACATTTGCATAGTTCTGAGTCGCCCTTAGACTTAGGATGGACCCGGAACAACTTCACATGACCTTAGATATGTTGGTAGGTCAAATGAACACTATCAGCCAACAACTTAAGGAAACCCAATATGATTTAGCTGAGCTCCGTCGCCAAACGACTGAACGATTCGATACACTATATCGAGTTAGGAACCACCCTACACCTTACACACCTTCTAGACCTCCGCTGTATGGGGACGATACCTTACCAGATGAGGGACACCCTCGTGGCCCTTATCATGTTCCTCAATACGATCATGACCTTCATAATAATCCTGATATACCTCTGTTGAAGAACATCAAGGTAGATGCCCCAACCTTTGACGGAACCCTTGATCCCCAGTTCTTTCTGGATTGGATTAGGGGCATGAATAGTTTCTTTAAATGGTATAACATCTCTGAGACTAGGAAGGTTAAATTTGTGGAAATGAAACTCATCGTAGGGCTGGTCAATTTTAGGCCAACCTTGAAAGCCTTAGAGAAACCTGAAATGAGTATCCTATCACTGATTGGTCCTCGATGAAACATGAGCTCAAATAAAAGTATTTGTCTCATTTGTATTTCTCTAGACTCCTTAATAGGTGAAATAGGTTAAACCAAGGTATTAAACAAGTAAAGGATTACATTGCAGCCTTCAACGATTACCTGATTCACTGTAAGGGGGAGACCTCTACTACCCCCGCTCAAATTCTGTCCATGTTTCGTACGGGATTGAGTGAGGACCTACGCAACGAACTATTTGCCCAAAACGTCACTACCCTAGAAAATTCCTACAACCTAGTGTTAGACCTTGAGGAAACCCGTCCCCAACAGTCTACTCGACACCAAGACTCTAAACCTTTCTACCAACACTCTAGTAGTTCGTCCCCTAACCACTCCACTGCTCGGCCGACCCCTAAAAACCCTGCCCGACCACCTTTTGGTCCTCCCACACTCCGTCCTGACTTTAGGAGTAAGCCTCCCACCTCGGATACCTCTATGTACCACCCAGGGACCAAGTGCTTTCGATGTCAGGGGTATGGACATATCTCCTCTTAGTGTTCGAGTCCTTACAAAGTCACTATTATTGAGGAGATCACCGAAGAAGTCTAAGCCCGAGGTTGATCAAATTCACCAGGTTAAAGAGGAAGGTGAATTCAGAAAGTTGACACCTCTCCCATCTATGTGGTGAGATGTGCACTGTCACAACCTTTTATCACTGATGACTGGCATATGACTTCAATCTTTCACGCCTACACCAGAATTATGGACAAAAATTGTAAACTCATAATGGATATTGGCAATTGCATCAATGCTATCTCCTCCAACATTGTGTCTAAATTTAGTCTGTCTGTCGTTCCTCATCCTAACCCCTACAAGGTAGCTTGGGTCAACTCCACTGCCTTAAAAGTGAAAGAACGAAGCCTCATACCCATCTCCTTCGCTGACTATAAGGAGAATGCTTGGTTTGATGTGCTAATAATGGATGTTGGACAAATCATCTTAGGGCGTCCCTAGATCTTTGATAATGATGTCCACATCTGTGGACTTTCAAACACCTGCGTGTTTGAGTATGCGAGCAAAAAGATCAGGCTTTTACCATCACAGTCAGGGTTAAGGATGATCTTAAACCCAATCCAATCAAGTCCAAGAAGGGGCTGAACCTTGTGACCGCTAAGGTCCTGGATTTTGATATTGCCCAAGGCGCACCCCTATACGCCTTGGTTGGCCGTGAGACTTCCACTGAGTCTGATGAGCCTATTCCTCAGGAGGTCCAACCCATACTGAGTGACTTTGCTGATATCTTCCACTGGAGCCTTTCTCCCCAACCTACCCCACTACTGTATGAATCCCACAGACATGTTGAACTTAAGAAGCAGGTGGATGAGTTTCTACAACGGGGCTATATCAAGAAAAGTCTCAGCCCTTATGTTGTACCAGCTCTTCTTACACCGAAGAAGGATGTTACGTGGAGAAGATGCGTTGATAGTCATGTTAATAATAGTTAAATATCATTTTCCTATCCCGAGGTTAGATGATATACTTGATATGATGACTGGAGCCACTCTCTTCTCCAAAATTAATCTCAACAGTGGATATCACCAAATCCGGATTCGACCCGGTGATGAGTGGAAGACTACCTTCAAGACCAAGGATGGTCTGTACGAGTGGATGGTCATGCCTTTCGGGTTGAGTAATGCCTCAAGTACATTCATGAGAATCATGACCCAAGTGCTGCGCCCTTTCGTGGGCAAGTTTATCGTTGTCTACTTTGACGACATTCTTATCTATAGTCAATCTATGAGTCAGCACTTAGACCACTTAAAGCAGGTCTGTTAGGTCTTAAGGAAGGATCAAATTTGTACTAATCCTAAGAAATGCACATTTTTTATTGACTGAGTAGTTTTTTTGGGTTTTATCGTGTGATGCCCCATATATCAATAGTGAAAGGATTCGTCGACAGTTTTGATCAATCTCCATTCCTGCTTCCTTGCTCGGACCTGAAAATTTTCAACCACATATAATGAGCTTTACAAAGCCCAGCAGGTCACCAAAGCCTACAACTGAAATCAAAGCACGGCGATGCTATCAATATGCAGGTCAATCAAATCATGTCAATCAATGGTCAATGAGTCTATGCAATGCGGAAATCCATAGTCAATGAACTCAAGTCTGTACAGCGGAAATCAAATCAGTAGTCAATGCAGTACGGAAATCAATAGTCAATAATCAATACAGCGGTAAAAACATCGATAAATCAATACGCCTCAGCAATCAAATCAGTAAGTGCTTCCAGTCAATATCTATCCATCGTAGCAGTGTCTATCAATCAATACTATCGGTTCAATCAATCGTGTCGTCTAGTCAATTCGTTGAATCTATATCATCTGTCCAATCAATAGAATGTCTGTGTCAACTAATAGCAATCAATAGCATCAATTAATTCAATAAGGGACTCGTGTCAGAACGTACTCTTGCAAATCAGTCAATCCAATTATTCAATACGATTTATTCGGTATCAATATACAATATTCAATAACACTACGGCAGCGTACAATGCTACAATAGGGAAATCATCTCAATCAATAGAGCACTTTCCAGTCAATTATATC
>NW_021319394.1:714890-906803 GCF_001605985.2 Dendrobium catenatum
AAAATCAGAAATCATACGAAAATCGGGCAGAGTAACGGCAGTCTGTCAAATTTACACAAAAATCCTGCAAAAAGCACAAATTTCAAATTTCTCCAAATTACAGTAGAATATCCACGACATCAATACAAGACTATTGTTCTATAGAATCCAAATCAAATCAAGTCCTGATATTTTCTATTCAATAAAAATCGCGTAGAATTAATTCCGACCGGTAAAATCGTCGTAGGAAATACTCAAATCGTGTACAATAGTCATATCTATAACATACCAAAAGTTGTGCGGTGAAAGTTGTGTCAAATCAAAATCAGGTCAAAAGTTCGACTACGAAAACACAAAACAATGCACAACTCGGTCAAAACTCAATATCTCTGAAAACAGAAATAGGATTTGGAGTCCTTACCACGAGATCTTCACTTTCTCCAACAACGGCGTCGGACGAAAATAGCTCCGCGGCCTCCGAAACCAAGCTTTTCCTCTTTTCCCTTTCTCTTTCTCTCTCCTCAAATCAGATATTTTGTTTAAAAAATGATTTTCTCTCTCCTCAAAACGAGCTGATTTTCTTATATCATTAGGCTGATCGGCCCGGCCGATCGCAAAATCGTCCCGGGACGATCAGACCAAAATCGATCGTCCTGGACGGTTCCCAGAACTATTCTCAGGACGGTATTTTGAACAGTACAGATCGTCCTGGACGATCTCAATATCGTCCCGGACGATCCTGGGAGGAAAATCCAAGTCAGAGAGGAACAGTAAGGGAACGAGGTCTCACATATCGTGTCTACCCAAGGGTTTTCTATAAACCCCAACAAAGTGAGAGTCATACTTAAATGGTTTGTTCCTCGAAATGTTCGGGAAGTCCGCAGCTTCCATGACTTAGCCACTTTTTATAGGAGATTCATAAAAAACATTAGCACTATCGTATCTCCTATCACTGAGTGCCTAAAAAAAAGGTGATTTTCACTAGACCTTAGTTGTCACCAAATCCTTTGAGGAAATTAAGAAAAAAATTAGTAATGAGACTTCCTGACTTCTTCAAAGTCTTTGAAGTTACCTGTGATGCTTTAGGGGTTTGAATTGGAGGAGTCTTGTCCCAGGAAGGTCACCTTATTACTAACTTTAGCGAAAAGCTAAATGACATCAGGCAGCGCTATTCCATGTATGAAAAAGAGTTCTACGTAGTGATCTAATCCCTTCGTTATTGGCAACACTACTTGCTCCTGCAATGGAAAGTTTACCAAAGAAGTGGCTGACGATCAACGAACACGATTGCACCACTTTACTTTTGAGTTATTATTTATATTAGTTTTATTATTATTATTGTATTGAGTTTGTTAATACATATTTTTCATTTGTGCACTCACTTGAGGGAGTAGTCCTATGTTGGTTTTTTTGTTTTTCTTCATTATATGTTAGCTATTTAAATCCACCCCCTCATCTTTTGAGGGTAATTATGATTATGAAGAAAAATTTTCTGCACTTTGTTTGTGAGTTGTGAGAGTTCTTGAGAGAGCTTGCTTGAAGTCTCTAAGTGAAAGCGGCGTAGTACCCGCTAACCGCAAGAAGCGTCCGGGTCCGTGGTCCTCCTCTTTCCGCCAATCCCTCCCCTCTCTCCTCAACTGATGACCATCCCTCCCCTTCTCCCTCTCTTGGCCGACCCCCCATCACCACCAGCTCCCAAACCCTAATCCTAACCCTAGCCGCCGGCCTCAACCTCCTCGCCTTTTCCTCCAAAATTTAAATCCACATTTAATACTTTCCATTTATTAAACATCTTAAACTAGGCAAGTTATTAATTTCAAATTCCAATCTATTTTGAATTTGAAATTCTTGCCTAAAAATAGATGATTTATTTTAGGAAAGTTCTTAAATGACATTAATTTAATTTAATTAGGGGTTTGTCATAATATCCCCTTCCCTACTTAAACTTCGCTCTTTGGCAACCCCATTATTCCCTTCCCCACCCCTCTACCCGTCGGCCCACCCTCTCTCCTCCCATCCTTTTTTTTATTCCATCTCCTTTATTACCTCCCCAATTATTTTTCTTTCCAAGTAAGAGATATTTTCTCTTTCCCATAGTCGACCACATCAAGCCCTTGTCGCCTCGATCCAGTTGCAACTGCTGTCCAGATTTCTGGACTAGAATATTATTGTCCAGAATTTTTCCGGATCATATTTGCTGTCCAGGACTTCCAAGACCAGCAAGATTACTGTATAGAACAATTCCTGTTTGCTGTCCAGTAGCAGAACAAGTGCTGTCCCGAAATTTCTGCATCTTCTCCTTACTGTCCTATCATCCGGAAGTTCACTGATTGCTGTCCAGAAGTTCTAGAACTTTGTAATTAGCGACTCCTTGATGTATGGCTGACCGGGAATGTTATCACGCGTTTGTTTACAACGATCAAGGACAAGTGGACATCCTTAAGTCTCCGTTCTTTGACATCAACTTGAAGGTCGACCGTACTGTCGAAGACTATGTCGAAAGGATTATATTTTCTCTCGTCACCGCTATCGAAGAACAACTATCTCTTGTTCAGTGACAGATCGTTTCCAAATCCGGATAAAGATGAATTTCTCCTTCAAGTCTTTTGTTTTTCTAAGTCTTCTCTTTAATTTGTGGCATCATAAAGGTTGTGCAACCTATCTCCATTTAGCTTACATCAAGAGTGTGAGTGAGTGGATCAAATTAGTGCCTAATCTATATGTTTACATAGGGATTTCCTTTGAACTCCTCCATGCTATGCTAATTGTGATTGGAACTGATTTTTTGTGAATCTAACTTTTATCTTATAATTTGGCCTAAGCTTAAATCATCTTCTTGTTATTTTAATATTTGTTTAAATTGCTAAAAGTAAACGTAATTATTGTTGCTCTAATTAAAAGGCGTGTATTTTCAGCATTACATAATTACTTTCACTTTTAGTGCTACATCATCTACTATCCTAAAAGGGTCATCGACCTGTTCACGATCGAACTGGTTAAACTGGTCGATCCGGTTTGATTTTCAAAACATTAGGCACAACCTTACTTACAAGAAGTTCATAATAACTTCATTCATCAACAACAATATTATTTACTTGATTTTTAATAGAAATATATACTTTTATAGACTATTCTTGATCACATTATTTTAGAGCTCTTAATGTTATAACCGGCTAAAAAAAATTCTAACTCAAATTCAACACTAAAAACCTATGTTCAACCTGTATAATATTTGGGTTGGGTTTGTGTTAGTGTAACAAAATTAACATCAAGCATTTATCCCACTATATGAGGTTGGCTACATGAATCCTTTTTCTCCATTGTGTCTTTTTAAGGGTCAAATTTCATTTGAATCTAATAAATATGTCATTTATATTACTTTTTAGCAAAGACTTTTTAGGTCTACCGCTATATTAACATAGTCTAGATCTAATACATCTACTCTCCTAATCGAGTCATCGAAAAGTGATGTTTTATGTGACCAAATCATTTAAAGTGACTCTCTCTAACCTTATATGGCACTGTAGCTACTCCAACCTTTTCACGTATATGCTCATTTCTGTCTCTAAGTGGAAACCCACTCATTCACCTGAGCATTCTCATATATGCAACTCTTAAATTAATTTTTTAGCTTCTCTTTTAATGGCTAATATTCTTCACAATTAATCATTGTAAGTCTCACCACCATCTTATAGAATTTTCCTTTAAATTTCATGGGTGCTTTTCTATCACACAACAGGCTCAATGCCTTACTCTACTCCAACCATCCAACTTGATTTCTATTAATAATATCCCATCTTTTTCACCATCACTTTGAACAATAGACCCAAGATATCTAAAAATTAATTACTTGATCATCCAAAGTCACAAGACCCCTATCATATCTATTATTACTAAAAGTACACTCCATATTTTTCGTTTTAGATCTACTCAAACAAAATTCTTTGGACTCTAAGATTGATATACATAATTCAAGTTTTCCTTCAACTCCCTCTCTAGTTTTATCAAGATTCAAGAAGAATAATATCATCAGCCAAAGGCTTACACTAGGTTGCATGCTCTTATAAATGTCTAGTAAGAACATTCATGACTAAAGAAAAAAGATATGGATTCAAATCTGGTTCTTGATGTAATATAACTGAAATAAGAAAAATATTTGGTCGAATCACCTTGTGTTTGAACATAAGTAATAACTCCTATATACATATCCTTAATGATTTGAATATAAATATTATTAACACTTTTTTTCCTACAACTCTCTACAACACTTCTGTTAAAACTTTATCATATGCTCTCTAAATCAATGAATATCATGTGTAAATCCTCCTTATTCTCTCTATACTCTTAGGTTAGCATAAGTGACTAAAAAATTAGGTTACATTTGGATCATGCCGAGTCAATTCGGGTTAAGCCAAAAAATAATTAATTAGCTATTTAATTGATTTTTATGAAGAAATCTTTTTTTTTTTTGTGGTTGTGTCCAAATCGAGTTATCATATTCATTTTTGATCGGGTTAAACACTAACTCGTCATAACTTAAATGTTTTTTGTGTCGTGTTGGTTTGGGATTATAGGTTAATGCAATTTGGTTTGAGTTGACATTTTTGACTTGTTTATGATGCAAGTCAGTTTCATCTTTGGGTTGACTAGGGGGGGGTCAAAATGGATTAACGGGTTGGATTTGGGTCTAACCCAAAATTGACCCTGCTTGAATTTACTCAATTCAAACCCGAACCGTAAATGGGTAAAAATAATAGAGAAACTTTTTTATCATGTATAAAAACTTCAATTTGAGCCAAAACCTCTTTGTTGTTGGTTTTTCTAAGACCTTTTGTCAAGCCCTAGTTCGCCAAACATCAATGGATCATTGAGAAAGTTTGTGTCCAGATTTTTGTCTTATAGGCGTCTGTGCTTCCTTGTGTAGGAACTAAAAAACCATCAGTAAATGCTAAAGTTGGCCCATTTATTTCACAAACTTTACTAATCTCTTTGAACCTCCTGGTATATTTTGTTATTTTACAATGATCATAAATGGAGTGAATATCTGTTGAAGGGAGTCAAACTGGAGCTACAAAGTAGAACCAACTCAAAAAATTCACAAGAGTCAAGCATGAAAAGGAAGAATACTATTCTAGTTCAGAGAGACTTTGTAGCCTTTGAGATTGATTCAGTTCCTGAGAGGCGTCCATATCTTCTATCAAGAGATTTTGTCTTCCTAAAACCGTTGAATGAGTTTGCTGGACCTTTCAAGGTTAGTATTGAAATTTGCTTGTTATAAGTTTGACTTTTTTCCTAAGCAAAGTTAATATTGAGAACTTGCTTTTTACAATGCTTATGACATCTTTATGTGATAAATTTCAATAAAAAGCAGGAAAATTAATGCAGAACCTTAAATATACAGAACCTATTATATAAATCATCAAAAGTTATAGTTTTTGCTTCACTCATAGCTCTCTTTGTAATATTTATAATTTTCTTATAGTCATAATTATAAGCCTTAGTGATGAGGACATCAGGCCTCGGAAAGTTTACCATAGGCGGGGCTGACGATCTACAATTACGATCGCACCAATCTACTTTTGATTATCATTGTATTAGACTTATTATTTTTATTATGTTTCATGAGTTTATTATACTTTTTCATTTATGCCCTCGCTTGAGGGCCTAGTTAGGTGTATGCCCTAGGGGTAATTGAGCTTTTTGTATTTTTTTTATTGTTTGGACTATTTAAAGCCCTCCCCTCCTTTGAGGGTCAATGAATGAATGATTATGAAAATTCCTGCATCCATGAGTTTTGTGAGAGCTTGAGAGCTTCGGAGAGAAAACCCTAGGTGAGGGAATCGGATCACCCACCAGCTGCAGGAAGTGTCCGGGCTTGTGGTTAATTTCTTCTTCCTTTCTCCTCTCCCCTTTTCCCCTTGACCTGTCGGCCTCTTCACCGGCCTCTTCACTCGGAAAGTTAGATTAGCGGAACAATTTGAAATAACAACAAAACATAGTATAGCCAAATATGCAAATAACAAAATCCCTCATCTAATAAACAGAAATGTCACCTCCAAGTTTCCCTCACTCACACTCTTTGAACTAGGCTTTAGCAGGAGAATAATCTACACAATACCAAGGATGCCACTAAAGGACAATAGGCACTTAAGGTTCTTGGTCAAGTTTACCCAAATGTGAAGAAGACGGCAGCTGTGTGAAGACTCTTGGACAGCAAACGGAAGCTATCGGATTGTTAGACAGCAAGCTACCCTTGTTGGAATTCTTTCTGGGCAGCGAAAACTGAAACTCTGGGTTTTGGGACAACAAGAGAATTTGCTGTAGTTTTCTGGACAACAATTCATGGATCAACCAGAGGCTCGGCAGCAGTGTTGTGATGGCAGAAAATCTCTCTCTAGATCACGATCTAGGGGGGAGTTGGGTTGGGTCCGTTGTTGGGGGAGATAAGTTCAAATATGACATCAATTTTAGGTTTTTGGCGGAATTTGAATGGGGAAGATTGAAATTTAGAATTTCAAACAAAGTGGAATAAAGGAGGGAAGAAGTAATTAATATCCCCTAATCTTAGGATTTAAAGAGGAGATGAAAATACCTTCACTGCCAAAAAGAAATGAAAATGAGAATATTCGATGATTGGGTATTAATTGCGGACGTTGATTTGGTGTTATGGATAGACAATAAGAAATTTAGTTTAAATCCCGTCAAATACATGAAATTATATTTAAAAAAATTCATGAAATATTTAAGATACGCGTGTCGGACACGCGTGTCCAATTTGTATTTAATATTTTTTAATCGGACACGTTTTCGGCGTGTCCGACACGTGTCGAAAGAGTGTTGGGCAAGTGTGGTGTCGAACTCGGTGTCGGACACTGCACGCCTCTTTGAGGAGAAGTGTCGGTGCATCATAGGGGCCGGCCAAGGGAGGGAAGAGGAAAGCGTCCACATTCAACGAATGTGGATCTTTGCATGTTGAATGTGGATCTTTGCATTGAATGTTGATTGATGACTTCAAATCTGAATTAATTTCATATTTGCATCCATTGGGGAGACTTCCTAAAATAGTTTTATTAATTAAGAAAGTATTTGTTATTCAAATTAATAAACTTTCCATATTAATAATATGATAAATTAGGAAGGTATTGAAGATGCAATTTGAATTTTGAAATCAAGAAGATTGTGGGGGAGGTGAGATTAATTTGAAATCCAAATTAATCCTAATTGAGGGCTTAAGTGGGGCGGCATCCAAGGGGAATTTAAGGGGCATTTAATGAGAGTCGTGGCAAATTGGAGAGAGAATGGGGTTATAGAGGGGTCGACCATAGGGGGAGGGATTTGATGTGTCTAGGTTCGACGTATGGGTCCGGGGAGGATTTAATTAGGAATTGTCATAAAATCTGAAATTGATTTCAGATTTAATGTAATTAAAAGTTTTCCTAATTTAAGTTTATTAATAGGGAAAGCTTTTAAATTCAAATATAATTTGAATTCAAATGAGGAAAGTAATTATGGTTGATTTGAATTTTGAAATTCAAAGGTCATGGGAGGGAGGGGCCGGCGGGTAGTGGAGGCTAGGGGAGGCCAGCGGTTAGGGAGCCTTGGGGGAGACCGACGATGGACGGGTTTGGGGAGGCCGACGGCTTATGGAGGTGGTGAGGGTTGGCGGGTTAGGGAAAGAAACATAAGGGGTTTGGATGATTCGGCCGGTGGCAAGGGGTTGGGTAGCTGGTGGTGGTAACCAAGGAAGAAGGAAGAAGGTAATACTAAGTACTAACCGCGAGTCCCGGAATCCACTGGCAGCTAACGGGTGATGCAAGGCCCTCTCCTAAGATTCCTACTCTCAAGAACTCACAAAGAGATCAAACAAGAAAATCTGAAATTTTTCATTCATAATTATCATTAATCTAATATAATGGTTTAAGCCTTAATATATAAGCCTCTAAGATAAAGAAACTAAATGACTCAAATGCCCTCGGGATTACAACATAAAGAAATAACTCATAGGGGGTACAAATGGAAAATTTGAAATAGAATAAATGAAAAATATAATAAAGCATCATAAATAGAGACTATGAATCATAACCGTCGATCTACGATTCCTGCGATGATAGGTGCGTTGAAATCTTCTACTGATATCCTCATCATTTTCTCTAAGCCCTACTCCTATCTCACCATGTCACCCCCCCCCCACCTGTCACGACCCAACCCGATCGGAACGAATCTCTTCGCGTCGGGCCGCGACGGAGAAACATCCAGGATCTAGCTTTGGAATTTGCTTCAGACTTTCTTCCAAATATCAGACATGCAGAACATAGAGCTACTATAAACATCCAAATATACAGAACAGTTCATCTATATTTTTTTCTTTCATCAAAATAATCATATACAATATAGTGCATGGCTACATACAGAAAGAACAGGATAGAAAAGTCATGACTGTACAAAAATCAAAAGAACAAAATACCTAATCACATATCAAATACTGAATGGCTAGTCCAAGACTTCCTTCCCTTTCCCAACACCTGAAAACCACGCAGATAACAAGGATGAGCAAACAGCTCAGCAAGACTACACTAGTCAATCAAAATCTTCAGAAACACACATTAGAAAATACATCAGAAGAGTAGCCGTACAGAATTCAGATAATCGTAAAGAAATCTATAAGCAGACAGAATACAGATACTTGCTCAAACAAAAATCAAACCACAAACGGAGTTCATTTCATATAACAGAATATTCAAGTCAGATTTCACAGAACAGACAGAATCGTACAGAATAAACAGAATCGTACAGAACAGATAGAATCATGTAAATCAGATTTTAAATCAGATAAAATCACATTTCACATATCAGATTCCCGAACACAGACAGAATCTCATTCTATCCTCTTATACCTCCCTTTCCTGACACAGACAGAATCTCAACGGATTCTGACCCCTTATGCCTCCCTTCCTTGACACAGCAGAATCTCAACGGATTCTGGCCATTTATGCCTCCCTTGTGCTTACAGCACCAAAACTTGTCAGATATACAGAATTTTCAGAACAGAACTTATTTTCAAATTTCCCTGACACAGATAGAATCTCTAAGGATTCTGGCCCCTTATAACTCCCTTGTGATAGCATACAAACACATCAAATCATCCAATTCAGAAAATCGGATTAAGTCAAAAAAATCGTCAGCGGCACAACGGCAGTATACGGAAATTCCACATAATTCACGATTTCAGAAATTTATCAAATTATCACAGATAGTACAAAACATCATTTCAAGACTTTCATTGTACTAAAGCAAATATTATCGGCATCCAGATAATTCGCTATTCGATAAAAACTCCGTAGAATTCAAAATACCCTGTGAAAATCTTCCAGAAAATACTCAAAACGTACAAAAACCTCGTCTCAGAGACATATTAAAAGTTACAAGGTAAAAAGTTTAGCAGAACAAAATGATACCAGATTTTCGCTAACAGTAATCGAATTTGAAACAGAAAAGTCGTCAAAATCCACATTTCTGAAAATAGAGAAAGGCATAATTTGCCTTACCTCGAGTCGAGCAACTTTTTTAACTACGGCGACGGACGAAAACAGACTGAAGTCGCCCAAAAATCACTTTTTCTTCTTTTCCTTCGTTTTTTTCTCTCTCCTCAGATATTTTTTTCTTTAAAAATATCTCAAACCCATATATACACATGCAGATCGTCCCTTGTGATACAATCCACATTTCTGAAAATAGAGAAGTGTATTCGTCCCGGGATGATTTGCCCTCTGGACGAATTTCTTCTTCAAACGAAGTGTATTCGTTCCTGGACGACTTGCTCTCTGGACAAATTTCGTCCGGACGATCCAAATTTCGTCCTGGGACGAACCTCCCAGTTCACAGATCCTGTACTAATCTTCCCAGGACGATCCCACGTCGTCCCGGACGATCCTGGAAGGAAAAACTGAAAATGAACTTTCACACCATCCCCTCTCTCTCTCTCTCCCTCTCTCCATATTAACTCCCCTACCTCCAAAGACCTCAATCATACCTCTCATTAAGGATTACCTTCTTTTCTTCCTTCTTGTTTGAAATTCAAATCACATAACCCTAACTCACTCCAAACCCAAAATCTGAAATTATTTTAGATTTTGGAAATCTTCTTTCCCGCCCCCTATTAACCGCCAGCTCCACCACCTTTTCCTTCCCTTCCTCTCTCCCAAAACAACTCCTAAACCCTAATTCTATGTTTCCAAATTGCTGTCCAGATTTCCTGGACATTGTTTGGTTGTTGTCCAGAGAAGTTCTGCACTTCTCTCTGCTGTCCACGCAGGAGATCGTCGTGTGTTGTCTGAAGGTTTCAGTTTGTTGTCCAAAGAATCCAGCCCAAGTTAGTTTGTTGTCCACCATCCAGAAATCACCAAAGTGTTGTCTAAAGGCAGCTAGGAGGTGTGTGTTGCTGTCCACTCTCTCTTAAACACCCAAACGAATCACACCGGAGCTTCGTATCTTCTTTAGTTTGGATAAACTCTTCCTCCAATTCTTATATCTTTATAGTTGCTTTTTCAATTGTGGTCTTATTTGATTCATAAAAATAGTGTTAATGTTCTTCCGCTAAAGCCTAATGACTTAGAGAGTTGAGTGAGGGATCTTTTCATAGTGACTAATCTCATTGTTAGTGTAGGGATTTCTTGTTGGAAATCTTTCATGTACGTTATGTTTTGAACCATTGATTATTTTGCGATCCTAATCTATATCCGTGTGGCTTGGCCTAAACTAATCTCATACCTTGTTTTATTTCCTCGTTTAATCTCTACAAATATTTTAGTTAATAAAGCTCTCTAAATTAAATTCTGCAAGATCATTTTCTAACAGCATTTTGGCACTTAAATCCTGCATCACTTAATAGTATTCAATATTACGATCTTTAAAAGTGCATTTCTTTTCCTTGATATCTTTTTCTATCTCCTTGTTTTATCACAAATATTCTTATCAATGTATGATCTATTTTTAAACTCTTCTAAATTTTCTACAACAATCTTCTTAATGAATTTAATCATCATATCCTAAATCATAATAGCATAATGATGATCACGTAAAAGAGCTCACCTATTAAATGAAGCAAATACTTCGCATATTACTGCATTTTCATATCAGTAACCATCTTTTAGATAGCTCTGTTTTTCATTTGGTGCTTGATGATTTGCTTTGGTTAGGGGAGACTTTTTCGGTTGGTGAAAAGCACAACTGTTCTAGTTGAATTTGGAGAAGATTTCCATTCACAGCATTCTCCATCCAAAAGATACGATGTGAACTTCTCTTTCAACAGGGTCTGCCTGAAGCGAGCCCACCATGCCATATCAATTGCAAGTGATCCTTCATTTCGTAGTGTCCTCTTCCCTGATCAAATCGTCTCTTCTCACCCCAACACTTTCCACCTCCATGAAAACGTGCTTCCATTTCATGATCATGCAAAAAGGATTTTGAATCATAAAGGCCCCATACCTTATCTCGTGAATGGGCAGCTGGTCAAAGAGGGGAGGCCTCCTGATGAAAAGCTTTCGTTCACCGGGCTGATTATTCAAGTAGCACTGCTTAGTATTTACAGAACTAATCCTGGCTGCAGAATCCTCGTATGTTCTCCGACCAACAAGACATCTGATCTGCTGTTGAGAAGCTTGGGGAAACAAATACCGTTAACTAGTCTTTTCCGAGCTAATGCTGCCTACCGAGATTACGATCTTGTGCCTGATGACATAATTCCTGCATCCCTGTATGAGGAAGATGAAGAGTGCTTCCCGTCGGCCTCAACCTCCTCCCCTTTGCCTCCAAAATTCAAATTCCCATTTAATACTTTTCATTTATTAAACATCTTAAACTAGGAAAGTTATTAATTTCAAATTTCAATCTATTTTGAATTTTAAATTCTTGCATAAAATAAGATGATTTATTTTAGAAAAGTTCTTAAATGACATCAATTTAATTTAATTAGGGATTTGTCATAATATCACATTCCCTAATTAAACATCCCTCTTTGGTAACCCCATTATTCTCTTCCCCATCTCCCCACCCCTCTACCCATCGGCCCACCCTCTCTCCTCCCATCCTTTTTTTTATTCCATCTCCTTTATTACCTCCCCAATTATTTTTCTTTCCAAGTAAGAGATATTTTTTCTTTCCCATAGTCGACCACATCAAGCCCTTGTCGCCTCAATCCATTGCAACTGCTATCTAGATTTCTGGATTAGATATTATTGTCCAGAATTTTTTCGGATCGTATTTGCTGTCCAGGACTTCCAAGACCAGCAAGATTACTGTATAGAACAATTCCTGTTTGCTGTCCAGTAGCAGAACAAGTGCTGTCCCGAAATTTCTGCATCTTCTCCTTACTGTCCTATCATCCGGAAGTTCACTGATTGCTGTCCAGAAGTTCTAGAACTTTGTAATTAGCGACTCCTTGATGTATGGCTGACCCAGAATGTTATCACGCGTTTGTTTACAACGATCAAGGACAAGTGGACATCCTTAAGTCTCCATTCTTTGACATCAACTTGGAGGTTGACCGTACCGTCGAAAACTACGTCGAAAGGATTATATTTTCTCTCGTCACCGCTATCGAAGAACAACTATCTCCTGTTCAGTGATAGATCGTTTCCAAATCTGGATAAAGCTGAATTTCTCATTCTTCAAGTCTTTTGTTTTTCTAAGTCTTCTCTTTAATTTGTGGCATCATAAAGGTTGTGCAACCTATCTCCATTTAGCTTACATCAAGAGTGTGAGTGACTGGATCAAATTAGTGCCTAATCTATATGTTTACATAGGGATTTCTTTTGAACAACTCCATGCTATGCTAATTGTGATTGGAACTGATTTTTTGTGAGTCTAGCTTTTATCTTATAATTTGGCCTAAGCTTAAATCATCTTCTTGTTATTTTAATATTTGTTTAAATCGCTAAAAGTAAACGTAATTATTGTTGCTCTAATTAAAAGGCGTGTATTTTCAACATTACATAATTACTTTCGCTTTTAGTGCTACATCATCTACTATCCTAAAAGGGTCATCGACCTGTTCACGATCGAACTGGTTAAACTGGTCGATCCGGTTTGATTTTCAAAACATTAGGCACAACCTTACTTACAAGAAGTTCATAATTACTTCATTCATCAACAACAATATTATTTACTTGATTTTTAATAGAAATATATACTTTTATAGACTATTCTTGATCACATTATTTTAGGGCTCTTAATGTTATAACCGACTCAAAAAAAAAAAAAAAAATCTAACTCAAATCCGACACTAAAAATCTATGTTCAACCCGTATAATATTTGGGTTGGGTATGTGTTAGTGTAACAAAAGTAACATCAAGCCTTTATCCCACTATATGAGGTTGGCTACATAAATCTTTTTTCTCCATTATGTCTTTTTAAGGGTCAAATTTCATCTGAATCTAATAAAAATGACATTTCTATTACTTTTTAGCAAAGAATTTTTAGGTCTACCGCTATATTAACATAGTCTAGATCTAATACATCTACTCTCTTAATCAAGTCATCAAAAAGTGATGTTTTATGTGACTCCAAATCATTTAAAGTGACTCTCTCTAACCTTATATGGCACTGTAGCTACTCCAACCTTTTCACATATATGCTCATTTCTGTCTCTAAGTAGAAACCCACTCATTCACCTGAGCATTCTCATATATGCAACACTTAAATTAATTTTTTGCTTCTCTTTTAATGGCTAATATTCTTCACAATTAAGCATTGTAAGTCACACCACCATCTTATAGAATTTTTCTTTAAATTTCTTGGGTGCTTTTCTATCACACAACAGGCTCAATGCCTTACTCCACTCCAACCATCCAACTTGATTTCTATTAATAATATCCCATCTTTTTCACCATCACTTTGAACAATAGACCCAAGATCTCTAAAAATTAATGACTTGATCATCCAAAGTCACAAGACCCCTATCATATCTATTATTACTGAAAGTACACTCCATATTTTTCGTTTTAGATCTACTCAAACAAACTTCTTTGGACTCTAAGATTGATATACATAATTCAAATTTTTCTTGAACTCCCTCTCTAGTTTTATCAAGATTCAAGAAGAATAATATCATCAGCAAAAGTCTTACACTAGGTTGCATGCTCTTATAAATGTCTAGTAAGAACATTCATGACTAAAGAAAAAAGATATGGATTTAAATCTGGTTCTTGATGTAATCCAACTGAAATAAGAAAAATATTTGGTCGAATCACCTTGTGTTTGAACATAAGTAATAACTCCTATATACATATCATTAATGATTTGAATATAAATATTATTAACACTTTTTTTTCTACAACTCTCTACAACACTTCTGTTAAAACTTTATCATATGCTCTCTAAATCAATAAATATCATGTGTAGATCCTCCTTATTCTCTCTATACTCTTAGGTTAGGATAAGTCACTAAAAAAATTAGGTTAGGTTTGGATCGTGCAGAGTCAATTCGGGTTAAGGCAAAAAATAATTAATTAGCTATTTAATTGATTTTTATGAAGAAATCATTTTTTTTTTTTTGTGGTTGTGTCCAAATCGAGTTATCATATTCATTTTTGATCGGGTTAAACACTAACTCGTCAGAACTTAAATGTTTTTTGTGTTGTGTTGGTTTGGAATTATAGGTTAATTCAATTTGGTTTGAGTTGACATTTTTGACCTGTTTATGATGCAAGTCAGTTTCATCTTTGGGTTGACTGGGGGGGGGGTCAAAATGGATTAATGGGTCGGATTTGGGTCTAACCCAAAATTGATCCGGCTTGAATTTACTCAATTCAAATCCGACCCGTTTAATAAACGGGTAAAAATAATGGAGAGACTTTTTATCATGTATAAAAACTTCAATTTGAGCCAAAACCTCTTTGTTGTTGGTTTTTCTAAGACCTTTTGTTAAGTCCTTGTTCGCCAAACATCATGGGATCATTGAGAAAGTCCGTGCTTCCTTGTGTAGGAACTAAAAAACCATCAGTAAATGCTAAATTTGGCCCATTTATTTCACAAACTTTGCTTATCTCTTTGAACCTCCTGATATATTTGGTTATTTTACAATGATCAGAAATGGAGTGAATATCTGTTGAAGGGAGTCAAACTGGAGCTACAAAGTAGAACCAACTCAAAAAATACACAAGAGTCGTCGCGCATGAAAAGAAAGAATACTATGCTAGTTCAGAGAGACTTTGTAGCCTTTGAGATTGATTCAGTTCCTGAGAAGCGTCCATATCTTCTATCAAGAGATTTTGTCTTCCTTAAACCGTTGAATGAGTTTGCTGGACCTTTCAAGGTTAGTGTTGAAATTTGCATGTTATAAGTTCTGACTTTTTCCTTAGCAAAGTTTATAGTGAGAACTTGCTTTTTACAATGCTTATGATATCTTCCTGTGATAAATTTCAAGAAAAAGCAGGAATATTAATGCAGAACCTTAAATATACAGAACATATTATATAAATCATAAAAAATATAGTTTTTTACTTCCCTCATAGCTCACTTTGTAATATTTATAATTTTCTGTTAGTCATAATTATAAGCCTTAGTAGCATTCAATATTGCCATCTTTAAAAGTGCATTTCTTTTCCTTGATAGCTTTTTCTATCTCCTTTTTTTATCACAAATATTTCTTATAAATATATGTTCTATTTTTAGACTCTACTAAAATTTTTACAACAATCTTTTTAATGAAATTAATCATCATATCCTAAATCCTGATAGCATAATGATGATCACACAAAAGAGTCCCCCAATTAAATGAAGCAAATACTTTGCATATTACTGCATTTTAATATCAGTAGGGGCATCTCCAACTGAACTCCAAACCATATGGCGTAGCTGGTTTGCTAATCGCTAATGGGTGGAGGGTGAATAGTGCGACGTCAATATTGGTGTTGCACTGTTCACCAACTCGATTTTTTTATCTCAACCGAATTTGCTGAAGAAATGCGCGAAAGACGGTTAGCTTTGCAGAAGCCACATTTGGAGTTCGATTGGAGATGAATCACGGCATTTTTGAGTTTCACTGTATTTTGGAGTGAAAAAATGGGATTTTTGGTTGGAGATGCCGTAATCATCTTTCTTTTAGATGGCTCTGTTTTTCATTTGGTGCTTGATGATTTCTTTGGTTAGGGGAGACTCTTTCGGTTGGTGAAAAGCACAACTGTTCTAGTTGAATTCGGAGACGATTTCCATTCACAGCATTCTCCAGCCAAAAGATACGATGTTAGCTTCTCCTTCAATAGAGTCTGCCTGAAGCGAGCCCACCAAGCCATATCAGTTGCAAGTGATCCTTCATTACACAATGTCCTATTCCCTGATCAAACTGTCTCATATCACCCCAACACTTCGCACTTCATCCCTGATAAGGCAGTTAAATTTCAGGACCATGTAAGGAAGATTTTGAATCACAAAGGCCCCATACCTTTTCTTGTGAATGGGCAGCTGGTCCAAAACCTGTCGCCCACCGGACTGGTTATTCAATTAGCACTGGTGAATATTTACAGAACTAATCCCCGCTGCAGAATCCTTGTATGTGCTCCCACCAACGATACATCTGATGTGTTGTTGAGAAGTTTGAAGAAAGAAATACCAGATTCTAGTCTTTTCCGAGCTAATGCTGCCTACCGAGATTACGATCTTGTGCCTGATGACATAATTCCTGCATCCCTATATGAGGAAGATGGCGAGCGCTTCGCATGTCCGCCACTTGCAGAGCTCAAATGTTTCAATATAATAACATCCACCTTTATGAGCAGCTTCAGGCTTTATGCTGCAGGGCTTGATTCGGAGCATTTCACGCACATATTTTTAGCGGATGCTTCTCTGGCTACAGAGCCTGAGGCAATTGTTCCTCTTGCTCATTTCGTTGGCAGGAACACCATCGTTGTGGTCGCTGGCTGCTCAGGCAAATCTCCTTATTGGGTGCGATCTGATATTGCTCGTAAGCACGGATTGAAAGTGTCTTACTTCGATAGGCTTCTCGCGAGGGAGCCCTATCTGAGCAATGATTCTATGTTTATTGCTCGTCTTGCTTAGATAAATTGCTCGTAGTGCAGTGATGGTTTTGGTTATTTTGATGTAGTATCGCCCAGGAGAGTATAACTGTATAAGTATGCTTTTCTAAAAGCTCTGTATGTGAATATTGTTAATTGTGTGTTTAGGGTTTAAGCTTCGTTTGGGATGACTTTTTTTCGATTTCTTAAAGCATTTTTTTAATACAAAAATTAAATTTTTTGTATTTGAAAGTTACCTTTAAGAAACAGTAAAAAAGTCGTCCCAAATGAAGCCTTTGCTGCCTTTTTGTGAATATTGTTAATTATTACTTATAGCTTGAAGATTATGGGTCTGTTTTGGACAATTTTTTAGCTTTGCTTTATTTTTTGAACTATTATAATTTCATTTGAACTTTTTTTTTCACTCATTACTTTTCAAAAAAAAAATTTAAAATGCTTTTTGTAATCATAGGAGTGAAATTATTTTCTTTATAATAATTTCAGATCCTATGTTTTGTATAGAATAAGTAAAAATTATTAAGAGATTAATGTTATATACTTATTTACGAAGAATTTATATCATATTAAATTGAAAATAAATTTAAAATTTTTTAAATTAACTCTAATATGAATTATATTAAAATATCTAATTAGATAGTATTAATGATGATGTCAAAATGATTCTATTGAAATCTCTTATCGCAAACAGTGTGATCCAGTATTTGAGAACTTGAGGGTATCATAAGAAACAAATCTGCAGTCACAGTTCAGTATTAAGTATGTTGAATATGAATCAGCATTCAAGAAAACAAAGGACAAAAGTTTCAGAATCACCATGGTAGAATTGGCAATTATTTTGATTAAGAATGTTACATTTGCGAAGCACACCTGTACTTTTCTACCTATTCTCAAGGGATAGCCAAACATGTAGATACTCGGCTAAAACATCGCTTATGCAATGTTTGGTTGCATCAACTCACTTCAACAAAATAATTGTAAGAATCAGGAAGAAAATCCTTATGCTTAGGATCATTAAGACCCCTCTACAACATTTGATCAGTTTTAGGGTGTCAATTTCAAATTACGGATTGGATTCGGGTCGAATCCGGAACTGACCTGACTTTATTCGGGTCAATCCGAACTCGACTTGTTTTTACAAACGGGACGATTTTTCGGACCTGAACTCGACCCGCTTTGAGTTCGGGTCAACCGACCCGAACCGTAAGTCTTAAACCTTATTCGATTATTCCGATTTCCTGTAACTCACGCACGCAATTCGGACCTCCAGCAGCGGCTGCCGGCGAGGCAGCGGCAGAGGTGCATGCGATGACACAACAGCAAGCAAACGAGCAGACGCGACAGTGATTCGATGTGATGTGATGTGAAGTAATGCGGGCAGCCGGGGCAGGCAGGTTGCGGGCAACGTGGGCAAGGGCAATAAGAGAGGGCAGACGGGTTTTTCGGGTCATTCCCGGGTTTTCAGGTCAACCCGAACCCCACCCGATTTTGCAAACGGGTCGATTTTTCACACTCGAACCCGACCCGCTTCGAGTTCGGGTCAACCCAAACCTAAAATTTTTGGATTCAGTTTTCAGATCGGGTCCAATATTTGACGCCCCTAATCAGCTCAATCTAATATAGCAACATCTGAATACTGCTAATGATATAGCAAGAAGTCCCTGGACCAACAACATAAGCATTCCCTTAAATTCTAACGACCAAGAGAATAGCAGAAAGCATTGAAGAATCAGGGAGAACAAAAATTCTGCTAGCATGGGCAATCAAATGGTACAGCAAGCCAACTAGACGTAGTACAAAGTACAAATCCTTTCTCCCTTTGTCGTTTATTCATCTAAGCTTTAGAAAAGTGGATTCTCTTGTGTAGTGTGCTTTAAAACAAGTAGAGAAGGACAAAGAGATTGATAAGAAGATGATAAAGGAGATTGAAATTAGAAGTTGCTAATTCACAAGCATATAGTCGTATAATTAACATCCTTGTTGCCATATATTATAGAGTTGACACGACATGAAGGACTTTCAATGATAAATAAATAAATAAATAGTAAAGAAATCAAAATTTGTTTACAAGAAAATGGAGAAAAAGCTGGTCGACTTACCTTGACTACATAGATCAGCTTAATGAAATATTATACTGGTCATCATCATCATCATCACTATAATTGCTTTCATAATAATTCTTGTTACCAGCTTCCATAATCTCTATTTGATCAGAACTAGTAAAAACAAATTTACTTGAACTCCAAGCAGGAGGGAAAGTCTTCTGCAATGCTTGTGTGAGCTCACCACCTGCTCTCTCAATCTTCAACAGGCATTTGGACCAATGAACTGCCGTTCTCATGTCAACGGTCAATTCACGGTCAACCATTTCTCTGCACACACTCAAAATCCCCAAGTAAACGAACTCCTCGGAAACCGTTGCCCTCGATAAAAGTGAACTCATTAAGCAATGGTAAGCAGCATTGTCTGGCTTCAGTCCTCTCCTTTTCATCTCTTCAAAGCACATCAAAGCCTTCTCAGGAAGAGAAGCCCGTGCCCAACCTCTGATTAGTGTAGTATATGTTTTAATGTTAGCTGTGACTCCAGCAGCCTCCATTTCTTCAATCACCTTAATTGCTTTCTGCAAAAACAATACAAGAAAGGGATCATACAGTTCTCTTTATAATGCTGAAGAGAAGCAGGTACTTTCCAAAGAGCCGTTATAATATATATAGCCAGCCAGTCTACTACATATCCTATTAATATTGGACAGCGAAATCTTTACTCGGTATGAAATTTCATACAGGAGATTATATAAAAATAAATAAAATTAATTAAAATAATATATAAAAAAAGATGTCTGAAAAAATAGATAAAAAAAAGGAGAAAAATATCAAAATGATCCCTCAACTCTTTGTGAGGGATCAAAATAGTCACCAACTCTTTTAATGGCCCAATTTAGTCCCTCAACCCTTTAAAATGGATCTTTTTTGTCCTAACATTTAATATTGGAGTTAATTGTATTAGTCAAGTATACTAGTAAATCAATATAATTTTTAAACCTAAAGTTATTGGTACCAAATTACTCTCCAATTATTTTACATCCTTTTATAATGATAATAAAAAAAGCCTTCAAGTAAAAGAAATTCACCATAAATTAAAAAAATTTCAAATATGTGCTTAATAGTACCAATTTAAACAAATTTAATTTTTCCCTGAAAAGTTGGGATATAGACTTCTCAATTATCACAAAATATTTTTTTAGAAATGTACTTGTAAATAAAAAATGCGAAGATAGAATAATTCTAGCTTTAATTTAAAAAATTATTAATAATTCTAATTTTAATTTATGAACATTATAGATAAGAATTATTAATAATTTTTTATTAAAGAAATGCTTAATAATTTTTTTTAAATACTATTATATGAAAATTATATTTAATAAATAATTTAATTAAAAAATGACGAAAATACCTTTTAATTTAACACCATTAAATCTAAAATTTGATGTTATGACTAAAAAGGCACTATATTAAGGAGTTGAGGGACCATAGTTTAAGGGGGGTCAAAGATTATTACGGGAGAAGAGCACAACAAAGATGGCGCTAACGTGGTGGCAAAAGTCAAAGCTGAATTAAAGTGAAAAGATAAATATCAAGCACGTCTAGAATGATAAAATTAAAGAAAGCGAAACTGATTTTTTTTTAATTCCCTAGTGATGAAGTGATATATTATTGTACAATGTAAAAATAAAGTAAAAAAAACATAAATCTGCATACGTGCATGTATCCTCTATTAACAAATCTAGAGTTTTGGATTACCTGCATATCACCTGCCCTACAGCATGCATTAATGAAAGAAGTATATGTATGTATGTCAGGCAGAACTCCATCAAGTTTCATTTGCTGAATCAAGTCAGCAGCTTCCCATACATCCCCTCTCCGAGCCCAACTACAACCAAAAAATAAAAAATAAAAAATAAAAAAAGAAGAAGAAAACAGAAAATCTTCAATCAAGATAATCTCCACAGGGACAAAGGAATAGGAACTGAAGTGAAGAAAACTTATAAGCAGTGATAAAAATGAAAATGGTAAATCCTGGTGTCCTTTGTTAATCAGAATTTTGTGATGCTAGAAGCAACATACTACCATATTATGCTAAAATATGACGTTGACAAGCTAAGAAGAAGGTGAAGTTCAAACTAAAAACACTCCAACAATATAGTGTATACTTATTTTAAGTACCATGTTTACAGCGGCTAGATCATCACAACACGTAAATAATAAGTTGCAGTATTAAGAATGATATCATGGAAAAGTTCAATGATAAAATTCAAATGATTATACAGATCGACATTCCAGAACTTTGAAGTTGTCATTATCTGGATGGGATCAGTAGTTTGATAGGCCGGTTCAGGGTGAACCGGCCCAGGATTAAGAACTAAAACATTTCCTATCATAGTTACAGAACCTAATCTGATACACAAAAGGATGCTAGTATGTGTGCATATGGATTAAGAACTAAAACATTATCATGATTCAAACTCAAATAATAAGATTTCCTACTGACTAGCACTAACCCATCAATCAATATGTTATATATAAAGGTGTTCCGTGGAATTTTTCGAGCGCTCATTTCCCTGGTTACTGCCAAGGCACTCTGCATCCGGCCCGATTTACAGCATGCCTTGAGTAATGACTCATAGGTAAATACATCAAGTTTCAGACCAGCATCCTTAATTTTAGTGAAATATTCAAAAGCTTTGCCAGTATCACCATCAGCTGCATAACCTTCCATGATTGTTGTGTAAGTATGCTCATTTGGAGATATGCCAGCTAGAATCATTTTGTCAATTACTCCAACCGCCTTCTCCATCTATAGCAAATAAAACACATTAGAGTATAAGAGGCTGTTTGATAGTGTGACAAATATGATGTAATAATAAGATGTTTACTGGTAAATAAAAGTGTGTGTTTTCTTCCAAGTAGGAGAAATCCGCATAACCATTTTTCTTCATAAATCTCCGCACTTAGTAGTTAAGGGTTCTACTTTGCATTGTAACCTATTTGAAATAAAATAAACAAGTCCCACACCCTTAGCAAATAGTTAAAAAGTATGAAAGTACCTGATGCTTGCGAGCCAGACCAAGAATAAGAACATTATAAGTTTCAACTGTTGGGATGCAACCAAGTCGTCTCATTAGATCAAAAATATCCAGAGCTCTTCTAGTATCTCCAGCTGTTGCAAAACCATAAATGATAGGCCTGAACGTCCGTGAAGAAGGTTTGTGCCTTTCTTTTTGCATTTCATCTACAAGACAAATAGCCCGCTCCATGTTACCCATCTTGCAGAATGCATTGATGATAATGTTGTAAACAATAGCATCAGGCTTCAAGCCAGATTTTAGCATCTCCTCAAAAATAATGAAAGCATTGGCATAATCATCTAATTGTATAAAGCCATTGATCAACATTGAATATGTCTTGCTGTTATGTTTAATCCCACAAGACTCCATTATTTTGCAAACTTCAACAGCCTTTGACATCTTTCCAATCTGAAAGAAAAAAACATAAAATTTATTATATATGAGATTGTAACCAGACATATTGGAATAAAGCGTTTAGAATATCTAGCACAACCAATAACAACAAGCATTATCCCACTATGTGTGGTCTGCTACACGAATCTTTTTTCTCCATGTACTATTAAGAGTCAAGTTCTCATTTAAATCTAATATTAAAGGTCATTTTAAAAACTTTCTAATCAAGTCTTTTTAAGTCTACCTCTATATTTGTTAACATAGGTCGGAGCTAATACATCTACTCTCCTGACAAGGTCATCAAAAGGCCGACCTTTTATGCGACCAAACTATCTAAGGCGACTCCATCTAATCTTATCTACCACTGAGCCACTCAAAACTTTTCACATATATACTCATTTCACACTCTGTCTCTAACTGTAAAGCCACTTGTCCACTTTAGCATCCTTATCTTTACAACACTAAACTTTTTTATGCTTCTCTTTTAATGGCCAATATTCTGCGCCATAAAGCATTGGAAGTCTCACCACCATCTTATAAAATTTTCCCTTAAGTTTGAGGGGTATTTTTCTATAACACAACAGAGTTGAAACATTCCTCCACTTCAACCATCCAACTTGAATAATACTAATAATATCACCATCTAATTCACTATCGCTTTGAACAATAAACCCAAGATATCTAAAACTTGCACTATTTTTAATAGCTTAAGCACTCAATGTCACAATCTCACCATTAGATCTATTCCTACTAAAATTACACTCCACGCATTCCATTTTAGATCTCAAATGAAAACCTTTAGAGTCTAAGATTAACCTCCATAATTCCATTTTTTTCATCAACTCCCTCTCTAGTTTTATCAACAAGAAGAATATCATCAGCAAAAACCATAAACCAAGGTACATCCTCTTGCAAATGTAATAAGAACATCCATGACTAAAGCAAAAAGATATGGACTTAAAGAAGAATCTTGACATAAGTAATCCAACTAAAATAAATAAAAAATACTTAGTCAAGCTATCTTGTGTTTGAACATAAGAAATAACTTTTGTATGCATATCCTTAATGACTTGAATATAAGCATCATTAACTCCTTTCTTTTCTACAACCCCCAAAGCACTTCTCTTGGAACTTTATCATATGTTTTTTTTTTCTAAATCAATAATATCATATGTAGACCCTCCTTACTCTCTCCATACTTCTCCACAAACTTCTCATCAAATGTATAACTTCTATGTTAGACCTACCCGGCATGAATCCAAATTAATTTTGAGAAACATTAATATCACGTCATAACCTATGCTCAATTATTCAATCCCCCATAACTTTGATGTATGACACATTAACCTAATTCCTCTATAATTCACACACTCTTGTGCATCACCTTTATTCTTAAAAATAAGAAACAACACACTCCTCCACTTATATAGTATCTTTTTAGTCTTCAAAATAATATTAAAAATCTTCGTGAGTCAAAAAATTCCTTGATCTTATAAACACATCCACACGTGTATTTGAATTTCATTGGATTCTATATCTTTTCCACAATCATTTTCTTTAAAACCTCTATAACTTTGATTTTACTAATAAGATGATAAAAATAAAATTCTTTATTTTCATTCTGCTAAGATCACTAAAGTTAATCTTATTCTCACAATCTTGATTGAAAAATTTATCGAAATATTTCATCCACCAATGTTAAATGTCCCCTTATAATAAAAATATTTTTTATCTTCATCCTTAATGTAATTCACTTGAACTAAATATTTATTTCTCATATCTCTTTCTTCGGCTAACTTATACATATATCTTTCTTCTTCTTTAATATATAATCTATTATATAAATCACTAAAAGCTAAATTTTTTGCATCACATATTCTTTTTTTAGAATTCCTATAGGGCCCTCTATATCTTTCTCAATTTTTCAAACTTCTACATCTAAATTAATTTATACAAAGAAACCAAATATTTATTTTATTCTACCTAATGAAGCATTAAAAATGAGCTATAATAAATTTTATATTGTAAGAAAAAGAGAAGTTACTACAATAGGTCCTTTCATCCTCCAAGTTTAGTCAAACTTGCCAAGAACTAGTGTTAATATAGTCAAACTTGCCAAGAACTAGTGTTAAATTTTATATTGTAAGAAAAAGAGAAGTTACTACAATAGGTCCAATATTCTGCGCCATAAAGTATTGGAAGTCTCACCACCATCTTATAAAATTTTCCCTTAAGTTTGAGGGGTATTTTTCTATAACACAACAGAGTTGAACCATTCCTCCACTTCAACCACAGAGGATGATGACAAACTTAAAACTCAGTGATAGGTGGAAAGAACTTATATCTTCATTAAAGAATTCTTTGCTATTACAGGAGATATATTTTCTCTTCTTGCTAAACAGTTATAAGCACAAACCCAATCCTTCTTGTACCATTTTGGAAGAGTATTTATAAATGAACAGTGAAAATCAAACTGTCAGGAAATGAATGATCATTGATGGTCAGTTGCCTCAAAACCTATGTCTTCATTGAATTTCCCCGGCATTAGTTGGAGAAGTATTTGCTTCATTGAAAGAACTTATATCTTCATTAAAGAATTCTCCACTATCACAGGGGATATATTTATTTTCTTGCTAAACAGTTATAAGTACAAATAAACCCAATCCTCATTTTGAAAGAGTATTTCCAAAAAATAAAAAAAAAATTAAAAAAGAGAGAGAGTATTTCCAAATGAACAGGGAAAATTAAACTGCCAGAAAGGAAAGATTATTGATGGACAATTGCCTCAAAACCTATATCTTCATTGAATTTCCCCAAAATTAATTGGAGATTATTTGCTTCATTGAATGAAGTATTCAAGAGATCTTGTTAAGGAGGATCTTTAAAATGTATATTGGGTCTTCAAAAAAGAGATTTAATTTCCATCTTAATCCAAGAGCAAACAGTGAATTCCGAGCAGTCTGATTATCCTACTCATTCCTTCCACAGAGTGCATTTGATTGATCATCTAAGAATGACATTTGCTTTTACACTATTTTAATAATCTGATTCTACTACTCATTCCTTCCACCATAGACATAATGAATTGAATATTATTCATGCCCAAATTTTCCAGAATTATATTTCTATTATTCTCATTATGGCTTAGTACCACAAAATGAATGTACAGCTAGGTCAAGAACCTATTTCTTCATTATTTTTAGTTGAGGAAGGGTTCGCACATCATTTTTCAATCTTATAGTAGAAAAAAAAAGGTCAAGAACCCTAGCCTTTCTTCTTCCAGAAAAGGATGGATGACGTGGTATTTGATATTTCTCCATCATGAATCCCAAAGGCTAGCCAATTTCTACATCTTCGTGTAATACCTGATGCAATCCTATGAGCATGTTGGGTTGGGCAATTTTGAAGAAGCTTAACTCAATCAGCCAAATTTTTGGGTGGATGTACTCACCCTAATTGTCATTTAACCAGGTAAGTTCTAGTTTTCCAGTATAAAGTTGTAGTTTGTCTTTATAGCCAAGTTGAGTGATTCAAGGAGTGGTTCAACCATATGGTTGCACAGTCAGTTGATGCATCACGTTCTAAAAAGCATAATAAGTTGTTTGTTCATAGGATAGCAAGGCTTGACGGGTTGCTATGTAAGATAGCTCTAAATAAACCTTCCAAGGCCTCTGGTCGTCAAAAAAGTTAAACTCAGCAGTTAGCCAGAAAGGGCAAGGTCAACTCCTCATGCTCTACACCGACCACATGTCAATTCGAGATGAAAAATAGCACAATCACGCATTAAGGTATTTTCTTTTCATGAAACTAGTAATAACTTAGGAATCCAAATTCAAAAGATTCTCCTACTTCATTACTTTAAAAGTCTTCATTAAAATTAACATTGTGATTGATTTCTTTCCTGCCTCCCTCATCCTCACTTAAATTAACATACTCACAATCATCTTCCTCTTTCCTAATCAATACAATTCAATAAGAGTATTATTTAACATAATGACATGATCAATTTTTTATAAGTTCTATTCCGCAAGATTTATGTTGATCTTTTTTTATAATTTATTTTTTACTTCTGTTGTTCTTGTTCTTTTCTCCAAAAAAAAAAAGCAATGAGATCATCCTTTGGTAATTTTGACAATGAAGCTTCATTTTTCATCTTCCACAAATCATTCGTCTGTCATCGCTCAAGAAAAGATGGTGCTACGGCACAAACCCAGATTTTGCAAGCTTTAGATCCCATTTTCCCCGAGGTAGATTAGAATTTAAATTAACCATATTTCCTATGGGGTTCCACTTCCTATGAGTGCAAGCCCTCAAAATTAATAACCTCTCATAACGGATAGAAGAGAACTCTCGATTAAAGATGAATCGATGTTTAGACAAGCAACAATTTTAATTTTGATTATGGAGGATGGAGGTAAACCCGATCAAGATCTCATAAGTTTTGTCGTCCTTGGTATACCGTAGGTTTCAGTCTACAAACACTAACGACCGTTGAATGTAGCGTCTAAGGAATCTGATTAGCAGTCATGAGTTGCCTCCTCTCAGAGATCCCGAGAAAACTGAAGTAGATGTGTGTGGAATTTAGGTTTATAATGGTTTGGGGTTTATAACTATTAGAATACCGATTATTTAATTTAGTTTGGGATTTATAACTTCATTTAGAAGTTACCCAGTTGTTTGAATTGGTTTAGGGCTTACGGCTTTGTTTAGAAGTTACCTGTAATTTGCTTTGAATTTGGGGTCGGGGCTTACGACTTTCATTGAAAATAGCCCGTATAGTAGATCTTACGGCTTCCCATGGAAGTGGCCCATATAGGTTTAAGAAGTTTTGAGAAGTGGGTCTTACTGCTTCTATAGAAGTAGCCTGTAAGGTTTAAAAGGTTGGGTCTTACTGCTTTCATTGAAAGTAGCACGTATAGCAGGTCATATGGCTTCCCTTGGAAGTAGTTTGTAGGTTTGGATTTAGGGTTGTTCACTTAGAAGTTTCCCTAGCATGCGGGTCTTATTGCTTCGCTTGGAAATAACCCGTAGTTGGGATTTAGGGTTAGGTAACTTTTACCTAGAGACTTCCCCTAACATGTGGGTCTTACTGCTTCTATTAGAAGTAGCCCGTGCAGCAGGTTTTACGGCCTCTATTAGAGGTTGTCATGGTTATCAACGATGTATTATTTGTTATGAGAAAGTTTTTCGTAACACCCTAATTAAAGTGAGACTTACAACTTTTATTAGAGGTGACTCATTGTTTGATTTTTAATTCTTTCGCCTCCCCTTGGGAGAACCCTCAACGAATTAGTTTACATAGGTTTTACTACTCCCCTTGGGAGTTACCTGTTAAGTTTAACCTAGGGTGACTTCAGCAGTAGACATGTAGTTTTACAAACTTCATTTTCTTGACACCAACGCTAGTGTTTGTGTTGTTTTGGCTTTAGTACCTTGTTTCCAGCACTTTATTTTGTCTACAGTTCTAGTTTTCTTTCAGCACTAGTTTTGCAAGTATTAATAGTTCTTTCTCCTTTAGTACTAGTTTTGTTTTAATATGAGCTTGTTTTAGTACCAATGCTGACTTTTGTTTTACTTGTTTACAGGTGTTTGTGGTGAGGAGCTGCAGGAGCTGGACCTTACAACTGTCGGAGCTTAGGTTTCTTAGGGTTTTGGAGCTTTCTTTCTATTTCATGTTTTCTTAGTTTTAGGAGTTTTGGGTTTTAGATGGTGTGCATTGTACTTAGGGCTGATTAGTAGAAAACATTGATTTTTCGTGTTTTCTATTTTACAAAATGTAAAATTCACCAAAGTGGCTCTCCCCTCAATATTTTATACTTGCATTTTTTTTTTATATTAGTTTAATTTAAGGTTTAAATTTTAAATTAAAATCAACCTTTTGGATCGTTAATTAATTTAAATATATTTTAAATTTACTTAATTATTAATTAAATTACGAATTGAATTTAAAACAGATTGCTCAACTAATTTAATTAATTTAAAGGTTTAAACTTATTAATTCATTTAATTAAAAGTTTTAGTTTTAAATTGAATTTTAATATTAATTAATCAATTGAATTATTAATTAATTAAAAAGGGTTTTAATTTATTATTAATCAATTATATTTTAAGTTATTTAATTAAATTGGATTTTTTATTTTAAATTGATTAGACACTAAGTTAGATTATTATTTAATTTGTTTAATTAATTGATTAGTTGTTTAATTAGTTAATCAATTGGTTAATTAATGTTTTAATTGATTAATTAAAGTATTTTATTAATTAAAAGCTCTCTTGCTCAATGTACTTAGTTCAATTAAGTTTGGAAATTTTTATCTAGTTATTAATTAAATTGAGTTAATCAATCATTTAATTGATTAGAAATTTAATTTTAATTGAATTAATTAATAGATTAGTTAGTTTAAAAAAATTATTTTAAATTGACTAGCTAATTAAATTTATTAATGAAGCTCTCAAATTATAAGCTCAGCAGCCTCCTGGCATAATTTTGGCAACCTACTGGGTCTCCTCCCTACGAAGGGGAGGTCGGAAGGGCACTTGCCCTTTCAAACCAGCCCAGCCAGACAGGATTCGACAACCGAGGGCTTTGGGAGACGAATCAACCTAGGAATTAGTCTTCGACTCCTCCAATTAACGCTCGCAGTGCTTCAACATTTTTCCAAGATTTGACAGCCTTTCAGCGACCCCTCCCCGCGAGGGGAGATTATGAAGGGCATTTGCCCTTTTGATCTGCTTGGCTGAATTAATAATAGACGGAAAAATGCTTCGGGAGACATATCAACCCCGACATACATCTTTGACTCCTCTGATTTGGCGATTGTAACCTCCAATTTAAAGATCGCAACATATGCTTTTTCTTTTAATAATAATAATAGAGACAAAGGCTCGACAAGTTCGTTCAGGTTGTTAGATTGGATCTGAGAACGGGCTGAGAACATGCATGGGAGGCTCGAAGCAAGCAGATCTATGGCTCGCTCGATCGGGTTGGTTCATCCGTAGAGACGGCGGGCTCAAGTGTGGATCGTCCGCAAGGATTGCACGCGGGCTACCCACGGCGGGTTGGGCTAAAGTCACATGGAGAAGAGCTCATTGAGGGACCCTGTTCATGTGTTAGAAGCTTGAGGCAGCTTGCTACCGCATGTGAGGTGAAGTCATTCACAGGAGGCTGGGATCGAATGGTGTAGGGAGGCATGGGAGTCTCGAGTGTGGCTTAGGACGGTGTTGGCAAGGAAAGCGCGGACGAGTTTGGTGCTGCACTGGTGCATGCGGATCGGAATGTTGTCGTCGATGGGATTTGAGTCGCTAGAGCAGAAGGAGATCGAGAGTAGAGGTCAAGAGGTGTCGAAAGTAACCAGGGTTTCGAGCAAAAGTGAGCGTAACCTTCCTGTTAGTTTCGTTCGTTCGTTTTATACAACCTTCACATGCAGTTGCTTCGATCACAACGTGGACAACGTGGGCGACATGGTTCGGTTATCCCTTTTTTTAGTATAATTTAATTTGAACATCATCATTCGAGAGCATATCAATAATAACCAAGGAATCTTCATTATCCACCAAATTTTATGAAAAGAATGAAATAGAGACATACGCCTCATTAAATGCATCTCAAGGAATGCTTCAAACAATTAAGCCATAAACCTCTTTCTCCCACTACAAGGTGTATGCCTCAAGGTGCTTCACAAATGTCTCAACCTGAGACGAGCCTCAAATTACATAATTTTAAATAATGGTTCCAATTAAAAGAAAATCTTGTGATGAAACAATGATGGGGGCTAAGAAAATGATAAAAAGTGGCCACAATTTCTCTTTCTTTATACTTAATTAAATACATCTTGCGTGAAAATTGGAATCTCCTGTATATCATTCAAAGGCTGATTGATATAAAATTAAAGACCTAACGAATATCTCAAGTTACGCCCTTCACCATGCAAACTCTGGTTGTTGGGTATTCATAAGAATAGCACGCAGCAAGTACAACTTTTTTTTTTTTTTTGCAGAGAAAAAAAAATATGACATCCACTTTAGAGATAAAAGAAAAAATCACTCAACCAAGTGGTCGCTGGTAGTTTCCCATAAGAAAACTTGGCTCACCGTGCATCCCTAAGAAGTCATCTTCTTACCATATACACGAAGCTCATAACAAGATCTTAATGGAAAGACCAAATATTGCCTTTTTCTAACTTATATTTACCAAAATTATTCCATAATATTGCTTATCATTACCTATTTTTACGGGTACCATGTGGCAAATGCAAAGTGTAACTTCTGATACGCTCTTTGTGCTTTTAGAATCTCTAATAATAAATATCATTAAGGCTACAAAACCATTAAACAAGCGTACCTTCGCGTACAAATTTATAAGACACCCATAACTGATAACGGAAGGTGCAAAACCACATTCCTGAAACAAAATGCAAACAAAGCAATCAATATACAAAGGGAGAATGAAAGTGCTTGCAAATACAAGTTAAACATATTGATAAAGCTATTTGTTATTGACATCACTACTCATTAAAAAAAATCATAATCATTTGAATAATCGAAAAGATCAAACTCAAAATATTTCTGCGTTGATGAACTATAAACAAAATTTTTCCCCAAAAGTTGATATTGACCTTTCCAGAATAATATATATTTGAATTTTATCAAATGTTATGAGAATGTAAAAAAAATTGTGTTGAAAAGATTATGTATGTATGTTATATGTATATATGTATATAGATAGATACATACATGTATTGATGTGGCACAAGATGCCCATCAAAGAAGAAATGGATCAACCACGAGCTCACAGCAAGAATGAAGCTGATAAGATGCTAGGACAAAGGACAAGGCAAAGAAATTAAGTAGCATTTTAATTTTATGTTTATGCTGTAAATGGTATGAGAGGCCATGTTATGGTATTTTGAATTGTAGTAGCAATTATTAAGAAAATTGTAAAAATCAAATTTTAAAAATTTGAAATTTGAAGTTTCAAATCTTGAATAAATTAATTCAAATAATACATAAGGCCCATGTATGCTTGGCCAACCAAGAGAAGATAATAATGGGAGGATTAAACAAGCTCTTTCTGACACTAGTGTATCACCCCTCACCCAAAAAAAAAATAACTTTTTCTATCCTTTTCCCTCCTATTTTGCAATTCAAATGTCATGTGTAAAACCATTTAAGCCTAATGGAATGAAGAGAGAATGGTCTTTCTTGTGTTGCAAAATTTGGACTTTCTCCAAGAAGAGGAGGCTTGTTGACCGGCCCTCAAACTTGAAGACCCTTGGTGATTTGTACAACCTTGCTATACATTCATTTATGATGAAGAAGATTGGGAGGATTGATTTGAGAGCAGTATGACTCTCCTACTCACTCCTTCCATCATAGACATAATGAATTGAATATTATTCATGCCCAAATTTTCCCCAATTATATTTCTCTTGGTCTCCTTGTGGCTTAGTACCACAAAATGAATGTATAGCTAGCTTAAGAACCTATATCTTCATTATTTTTAGTTGAGGAAGGATGGTTCACACATCATTTTTCATTCTTAGTAGTCTCATCAGTATAACTGTGAGAATTAAATCCAAAAATAACCAAACAAGCAAGCATTAACCTGAAATTTACCTTCAGTCTTTCAAAAACAACCAGACATTTGTCCTCATTCCGGTCATTTGTATATCCGTCCATCATAGTATGATATAAATCAATTGGTGCATCAATTCCTTGTTCCTCCATCTCCCGCACGAGATCTTCAGATCTAGACATGTTGCCAGACTGACTACATGGGTTAGCAAAAGCTTTTAGTCATTACAATGACCGCATTAAATGTGAAATTTTTTAAACCAACTCTATATATTCACGCAAAACTATGCAGAGAAAAAAAGCAGCAAAAGTAACACTTGCAAATAAAAGTGCTAAAACAGTTGAAATCCATATGATAGTTCGATAAAAAATTACTGATCAGAATTTTATGCAATAAAAAAAGAAATTGTTTAATAATTTCCAAGCTCTTTATTGAAATCATGGCTAAATAGTCTCCTCATAACACTGATTTGACATTTTCCATGTTAAGTAAAAGATTTCAACGGAAAGAAACTAAAGATTGGAAAGGTGCAATACACAAACCAAAGTTGATACACATGCGGTAATAACAGTGAACAAATGTCCACTAGCGGTCTACATGAAAAAGAAATTTTGAAAAAGAGTATTAAATATAGCAGATCAGAATGCTTCCGAAAAACTAACCAATTGGCATAGATAATATTGCTATATATGATAGCATTGAGTGCTGCTAGCTTCTGTTTTGCCTCCATAAATAATTTCTCTGCAGATCTTCCAAAACAAGAAAAAAGGAATTAGAAAGTCAGCTCAAATATACAAACATCTACGAACAACAATCATAAATATATATTAGGAAAAATCAACATCAACTCCCTGACGTTAATATGGTTATAAAATAAGCAAATGTACTCGAGTTATAAGGTACGACATTGGAAAAATCAACACCACCTTCTAAACCAAAATTCAACATTGCAAGTTAAAGAGAGAGAGGGAGAAAGAAAACTACTCGAGTTATAAGGTACCACATTGGTATGAAAGTCACAAAATTGCAACGAAATACAAGTAATCATTGAATCTAAGTCCCAGCTCTGACACCTCAAACAAGAAAAGCAACAAAGAACAGTAAAGACAAGCTTGTATCTGAGCAAAAAAAAAAAAAAGCTCGTTTCTGAGCACAATTGGGTTTTAAGAATAATTCAACCACAAAACTGGAATATTCTTTAATGGCTTTGCTTGCTTAAAATTAAAAAAAAATGTGATGCAACCATAGCAAATGCAAAGAAAGCCATCAGAACAATTTTAGAGCATAGGGTGTTAACTCCTATTGAACAATTTAGAACAATAGCTAAAAGATGACCTCTATAAAGAAAGGGTAAATTATGCGTTGGTTTTTAACATGTAGACCGCATCAGTCCATATTTTTTAAATACTTCACTTGAATCCCTCAGATCATTTTCCACTTAAACTTAAGTTTCCGTTATAACTACTTGAATTTTTGCTAGAATAACCCTAAAAACCCTTGCATAAATAATTTAACTTAGGAATTATGCTGTGATAGCATTGCTTCATCACTTGACAGCTGTGATGCTTCCCCTTTCTCTAAGATTTAGGGTGTTATTTTCATTCCCAGCCGACAACAAGAGATTAGGAGTTCAACCACATGCTTCAATAGCTACAACTTCCCTTGCACTCCAACAAAAATTTACTGCTCCTAAGTTTGTAGGGGACATTTGGTTATCCACAAAGAAAAAATCACTTCGAAAAAAAAATAAGCAGCTATAATGCTTAGAAACTAGATCTAAGTGCTATTGTGATTCATATGCCATTTTTTTACCTCTCGGTTCCTTTTGATTGTTGTCAATCCATCACTCCTTACTCTTATTTTTTTATAGAAAACCACACATTTATTAAGTATTAAAGCTAAAGCAAAGTGATGCTGCTTGAAAATTAGATCTAAGCTGTCATATTTTATTAAAAATATGTTACTCTCACATTGATCTATAAATCTAGAGTGGGGCGTACTTACGGAGAATATTTGTGCAGCTCACCTAAGACTAGAGGAATTGTTGCAGTGCATTGATATTATTCTAGATCACTCGTTGATATTTAGATCTAGAGAAAAGTGAGTAATGGAGCAATCTTTGCTCATAAACTTGGAGCAGTCGTGCTAGCAGAGGAGAGAGATGACATGGAAATGGACAAAGCAAAAGGTGAGGAAGACGGTCATGACAAAAGATTTTTAGTCATTTCCCCACTAAAAATGATTAAAAGCATCATGTACAAGGTCGCACAATTGCATTAAATGGCGAAGAATAACATATCAGCTCGGTTGGGACCTAATTGCAAGATAAAATGGCATCTAAATCTAAGTGAAGTGTTTTTTAAAAAAATATGAGCCAACATAAAACACAATTTATACCTCAGGAACATGAAAAACTAAAGTTTCATTTGAATTTTACTTTTTATCACTTTCCTTATCCATTCTTAGGTTTTAGACTATTGAATTGGCTAATCATTGTATGTAGAAGTTGGATGCCTAAAATCTAAGAATGTTGATTTTAGGTAGGAGATGCCCTCTTCTTAATTTTAGCTAGTAGGAATTTGAATTGATATTTGCATTATAAGCATTGTTGATGCAAAGAAAATCAGAATTTCATTTGATTTATCAGATTCCTCCTCTCTCATCACTGTCCCACCAACTGTTCAGGGAAACAGGAACACCACTCTCCTTCCCCTTTTCTCTCTGTTTTGGCTAGGACAAAAGCCAATAAGATTAGGGTAGATATCCAAACATCCGGATTTTACATTGGAAAGCTTCTTGTTGTTAAAAATCTATCATTTCAACGGAAATTCCAGCAACAGTGAGGCGTAGAACAGAGGGAATCATTTACATGCCTGTCCACAAATCCCTACCACTGTATAATCTAGGACTCTTGGATCATTTAACCAATTGTTTGTTGCTTGATTCCTAGAGTTTTGGATCATTTAACTTATTAAACGTTAAAGCATGTAGAACTGTCAACCACTGTGAATAGTTCCCAACCTCATCATAGCTTTATTCATCAACAAAAAAACAAAATACATATACAGACTTTTTTATAATTCCTTGGCATGAAACCTAGGTTAATAATTCTGAAAAGCCCTCAGTATACATGCTCAATCTTCTAAAAACAGAAAATTAATAGTTTAAATCTCTGTATCTAATGTAATTTTCACAAATGTTGATAAACAAATATTTAATGAATTAGTTAAAAACTTGAATTACAAATTAAGTGAAATGCTGGGAAAGTTAAATATTCAATCTAATTAGTCATTGAATTGGCAACGCATATCTTCTCACCAAAAAGGAACGTTGACAAACTGAACAACAATACTAAACAAATTATGAAGCAATGAATAACAATACTAAACAAATTATAAAGTTCAATAAAATCAGGCAAATGATTTCAGTATTTCTGGAAATTCTGATAATTTCGTGAAAACAATGAGTATTATGTTCTGCTTTATTGATGATATCCTTAAATTAAAGGACGATATGATCAAAATTAAAGACCAGAAAAAATAAGTAAAATGAGAAGGAATTCTTACTCAGCATCATTGATATTGGCATAACCACCAATGAGGATGCTATATGTCACCAATGTTAACTCGATACCCTCACTTTTCATTTCTTCAGTACAAGACAAGGCACCTCGCATATCTCTAGCAACCGCGTATGCGTGGACAAGGCTGCATGAAATGAGCTACCTTCAATATGACAAGTTAAGGATCATACAATAAAATCAAATTTCAGTTACCCCAATTATTTGGGGTCGATGTTAAATATCATCATTCTCCAGTCATTCATATTAAGTTATACATGAGTGAATAATGCGCGTTTTGCAAAAAAAAATATATATATATATATACTACTTTTAAACATATCACTTTTATACCTTCTTCCTTACCAAATTATTCAAAACTCAATCTTACTCATCTTGTCAGTGCATCTTCTATCATCATTGTGCATGATAAAATCATATAAATCCATTTTTTAATATATGTTATCTTCTATAATGTGTACATTACTATCCTCCTAGAAAATCATTTTCCAATTTATCTTATCATTTCCATTTTCACTAGATTCAATTTTATATATTACTACTTTTTTGCTCAAAATTTTACTCCATGTAGCAAACCCAATTGAATGGTAAATTTAAAATATATATACATATATTTAAGTAGTGTTTTCAAAGAGCCAAGTCAATGCGATGTACAAGGATTCCATTTTGCTTCAATGTACAAAGCACAAAGCAAAATGGTGCATTATAATTTATAAACTAGAGCATTCATGACTTATATATTAATATGCATATTTTATTAGCACAAAATAGTTATTTAATTAGTCAATTTTAAATTACACATGGTAATAATTTTCAACAAAAATAATAATATTTTAATGATAGTTATTTCCAGGCATTCAAAATTATGAAAAAAAAAATCAAAGATATGAATAGCAGGGCACTGAAATAATACTTACAATTAAGAAAGCTTATGAAATTCAATGACTAACTAGAAACTGGGAGGTGGAGGCAGCATGAAGAACGAGAGTGTGAAGATGAGGTATGAGAAGCATTTTTGGGAAGAAGGTTGTGAGCAAGAAGCTGTTGAGGCTAACAGTAAGAACCAATTAAGCATATAAGAAAACTGGTGGGCAAGTGAACATAAAGAGAAGAACCATCAAGAAGTAACTAGCTAAAGTGGGAGATAATAGTTTGTGATAGATGAAAATAGAGTTTCATCATCATAATTATAAAAGGAAGATCTCAATGTTAACTTCTTTATGAAAAAAGAAACAAAAATAGTAAAAGTAAACAAAGAAGTAACATAATATGTTAATAAAAAACTTTAAGTAATAGAAATTATAAAAAGGCAATATAGTCATTTTTAAATAATATTATTTTTTAATTTTATAGATATAGGAAGAGGAGCATAATTGACATTGAAGATGATGAAAAAATTGGGAGGATATTGATATAAGTGAGAATGAGAGGGTGAAAAAGAAATCAACTATGATGTTGATTCTCCTGAAGCCCTCTTAGTGATAGAAGTAGGCGAGACTTTTGAATTCAAACTCTTAGGCATAACTAAATTATTTTAGACTTGCTACTTATTTTTACTTACTTATAGCTTAGACTTTTTACTTATCATGGAGTGCTTGTATGGCTTCGTATGATGATATTTTGACACTTTAGGATTACTGATGCAGCAACAAGACAAACATCAAGGACAATATCACAAATTAAGGCACTCTATCAAGAATTGGGCAATTCATCATGCACATTTCCCCATACAAGCCCCTGAACAGCCCATAATCTCTTCAAAATTATTGTAGAATAATTAATAAGCTTAATTTAAAATCACTTGGTAGGTAGGAGGATCTTATCAATCAAGGAAGCAATAATCTTCATCAATTGCTTAATTTCATGACTATTCTACTTGCATATTGGGCAAATTTAAATATTCATATTTTTTTCAAAACTTTAAATTTTGTTTTATTTCACTTAGTTTCTTTTCCTTTGTATTAGGACAAGTCATCAATCCATGTAATAGTGACTTATTGGTTCTTAAGGCTTTAAGAAATTGTCTAGGCTTAGAAAAGGCCTACAAATGAACCTTCCTTTTTATTTTTTTAGATTCATTGAATAAAGAGACTATTTATTTGTCCAAATTTCGAATAAAAAGGCATAGTTTTCTACTCTACGGTGAAGCTTGGTGACTAATCCCCTAAGATTTTGATAAGTCATTAGCTATCTTTTCTCACCGTTGTTCCTTCTCTTTCCCAACAAATTAACATCTCCTCTACATAGCCTCGAGCATAACTTTCCTAAACCCCAAAACAAGTCCAACCTTTTCAAAACTCTCTCAAATATTCCCCATATCCCTCATAACCTCCCACAGGCTCAACTCCTCAATCAACCAAAGATAAAATAGCCTAAAGCCTAATATTTAAAGACAATTTCATGTTGTGAGCAATCTGATTAAAAATATCATAACTCCTTAAGCACTAGAGCACCTCCCCATGTTCCTCCTAGAAAATTTTGTCATTTGATAGCCTAGGAGTATCAACATCCAACTTGTACAATCCCTAAATATTCATTTCATCATTACCCAAATAACCCTTCCACCACCACCCAAAGGGACACCAATCAAATCATTACCTTCACCATAAAAATCCTCTAGATCCTACGTCAATTACTCTAGAATATTTATTAGGAGAAAATTGAGCTCAATTTTTTATGATGTTACTTATTATTGAGTCTTAAGAAGGATTGCTCTCAAATGGTTTGTTTTTTTTTATATTTTTAAGTATTTTGACACTTTAATTTTGAGGCTTATGCATCAAAATACCTTGAGATTTACACACTTGGGGTTACAAATGTTAAGTTGTAGTTCCCATGCAACTTTGCATATCTCATTTCTACACATGTCTATTTTCCTGGGATGGGCTTTTGTGGATTTCTTGCTTGCAAGATATTATGGGATTTTTGCTAACTTGCGGCATGATTGGATTGAAGTTCGCAATTTTACTACCTCTTTGATCCATGGGGTGTTGTTGTTAGTAATTCGTTGGTTTGAGAATTTTTTATTCTTTTGAAATTAATTAAAAAGTTAATTTATCCCCATCTTATGTCAGTCTTATTAGCTAGCCCACACTAATATTTTATTTTTTTAGAATTTAAATATAAATCATAATTAGTATTCATTATAATGCATATTAGTACTTTTTAAACGAGAATTTGACTTTTAATAGGACACAATGGAGAAAAAGGATTCATGTAGCTGACCCCACGTAATGGGATAAAGGCTTGATGTTGTTGTTGTTGTTGTTGTTGTATCATATATCATTAAAGTATTAATGTAAAGATTCTTCGACAAGTTTTACGCTGGTTGTTGACTACTTAACGTAACCCTCTACTTTTCTCATCTAGGGCTTAAAGACCCAACAACTACGGTGTTATTGTCTCATATCATATAAATACAATTTCACAACATATGCATGAGGATATTCACAAAGAATCACCCATTATTTATGACAATTACAAACTTTTTGTTGAAATGAACATTATGTATATAAAAATTAAAATTAGTAAAAGCCATGACATATCTAAATCAAAAAAGGCTTTCATAAGGAACTTTTAAGAAATTGAATGCAATGAAGCATGGCCATTCAAAATTGTTAAATACATTGGAGATAATGACTACAAATTAGAAATTCTAGGAAATTATGGTATCCACCTAGCTCTAAATGTGATTAATTTAATATTATTTCATGATCACGTTGTCAAATCATTTCTTGGATTATCCTCCATTTCCATCTCTTCCATGTGAATCCACATTCAATCCTCTATTAGATACTATTGTACAGCATATTCTTAAGACTAATTTAGATGATGAGATCATATCCATTATTGACAGTGGAAACTAGGGATATTTTATTCACTGTCGTGACAACAAGCTTGCATGTGGTAATTCATGGATTATTCTATTATGTTGAGATTTGCTTAATGTGCAATTCTCAATTCGTCAAATTCAAATTTTTTCAAGCAAGATAGAGTGTGAAATTTTCAAAGTTTACATCCATCAAAAACACAAGATATATACAATGACAACATGGCAAAAATTTTATTTTTTATTTTAATAATTTGAGTACCTATTTTGTTGACTCACGTGTTTTCAAGATTTTCTAGCCCTACTCTTCTCATCCTCTTTGAGATGGTGACCTCATTTTGTCCTGATCATGACCTCATTTTTTCATAATCATTGATCCACCCGTCCCTCTTCATTCTTGTAAGGAGCAAAAGCAGCCATCATCTTTTTACTACTTATCATCTAAGTAGCCAACACCACCTGTTTCAATCTTTTCTTTACTAACAATTTCATAGGTTGGTTTGTAAACCTTTCATCTTTTAAATGGATAAATAATATTTGATGTTATAAGTACTTTGACCTATTTTTGTCATGCTAAAATCATTAATTTCAGGATATAAGTGATGCATTGATTTATTTTCATAATTATTAAGTACTATAGTATAATAATACTGGAATGTTGCCAGTATTTTCAAAATACTAAGCACAGCGTGAGGCGCAAGGGTTTATTTTAACTCTATATGGCAGCAAAATATATCGTCATGCACATTGTTTTAGTTGAATAAAATAAATTTAAACCATACATAGCATACTTTATTTTAAAACTATCTATAGTCATATTGGTTATAGAATATTTTTTATACACTTGAACATACATGTCAATGGCACAAAATAGTACACACCATGGCATATGCTACAGCACGACGCATCCGGGGCTATTTACTTGGCACGGTGCATAGTTGAAAATGGCACAAGCTATTTATGTAATGTTGGAGCAATAACGTATTGCGTGAATCTCACTTTTTTCCTTTTTTTTTTTTTTTTTTGCATAGCGTGAATCCCACATAACACATGCTATATTATTTTTTAGGGTTTAAAATTTTAAATTAATCTTTATATTTATATTTGTTAATTTATTAATTTATTTTTTTCAAATAATAAATAAAAAAGACCTATGCCCTAGCCGTCTCCCTCTAGCTCACTTAGCATCTCGACTTCGGAAGGCATCATCTCCCATCTCGGTATATCGGCTTCAAATAGAAAAAACATCGCATCAGTCATGTATCTCCCTCTAGGCTTCTCAGCTTTGAACAAAGAAGAGCAATCAACTGTACATTGCATCTCGCGCCTCTCCTCCTCAGTTTCAATGCAGCTCTTCTCAACATCAAGAAGATCATCTCCCTTAATCCTACCATCAAAGAATCCCGCAAGGCCCCGCCTCTTCTCCACAAAAAAGTTGAGAACTCACCCAGAACATGTCATCAAACGCCGCCATCGCAACCACCTCAAGATAAGCTCGGACGCCATCATTACATGTAAGAGTGCCAAATTTTTTAAGATGAAAGCAAAAGTTCCTCATAATTTTATTAGTTACAAACTAAATATATTATGATTATTAGTCAAATTTCTTCAAAGTTTCTACTGAGATTTATGAATGACAAAATCATTACTTTTGTATAATCTATTATTCATCATTTCACCCAAATATCTAAAATAAAAGCATAAGAATTTCCAAATGCAATTTTGCTTATAGGTATTCTAAAAAAAACAAATTTAGTTCAAACTACAAAGATATATAGAACCTTCATGGAATATACAATCTTAGCAAATGAAAACCATAATAATTGTGTGACATGTATTTTTTGTGGAAAAATTACAGAGCAAGGTATTACTCATCATAAACAAAATTTAGTTGGGGGTTTAAAAAATACTAAAGCTTGCTCTAATTTCCCAAAGCATGTGAATGATGAAATATAAGATTCTTTAAAGAAGAACAGAGACATAAAAGACCAAACTAATGAAATGTCATATGCCAATAATGATGAAAACGATGATTTTGATGTGATGTTGGATGATGACATTTTATGCATTGGACCATCCAAAAGATACCAGGCAATAAAATCTAATACATTTAGTCAAAGTTAAACAACTTCTATGCTTAAAACCCTAGGGCTAAAGGACCATTGGATACATATTTTATTGAAAACCTGATGATGTGATGAAGCAAATAAAAGGTAAATTCTACAATGAGATAGATGCTGCCATGAAAAAAATGAGAGAAAAATATATTCAAACATTTTGTCGATGGGTGTCTGATGTGACATTACATTCAATGATATTAAGTATGATGACTTCCTTATTATAATAGAGGCAGTTGGACAATTTGATCATTGGATTAAACATACTTTCCATCATGAGGTGCACATCTTTTTCTTAAAACAAAAAGGACATACAAAAACTACTATAAAACCATAAGGAAATTCACCTTAGATACGGTTGTTCTCTTACAGCTAATGATTTGACATCACGTAATGGGAAACTTTTAGTCATTTTTTGGCGAATTGTCCAAAAGGAATAGCATTCATTAAGTTAGTTGATATCAATTCTTATTCAAAGAATGTAGTGAAGCATTTGAATTGATAAATAAGTTTGTTGAGGACATTGGGTCACATGGTGTGCATTCAAATGGTTACAAATGATGCCTATGAAAACATTCTTGTAAGTGTGTCACTCACTATAAACTTCCATTTGGTTTGAGTTATATAAAGTAGGATATTAATTTATTGTTGCATGACTATTAATATTATTGTACGAAAAATATTTAAGGATAAATATCAATACATACTGGACTCCTTAAGCAGCTCATTGTCTGATGTGGGCTCCGAAAATTCGGCCCCGGCCTCCCCGCCGCGCAATTTCTTTTTGCTTTGAGCGAGGGGGAGTTTTAACAGAATAAGTTCCGGGGTAAATTTTGGAAGGCAGATAGGTTTGTAGATAAGACACTACCCAGAGATTTCGCCCTCATTTTGTGAGGACTTTATGATCTGAGTTCTGGTTTCCTATAGGCGCAAGCCCCTATAGTTAATTACCCCTCTCGATAACGAGAGAGAACTTTCGATTAAGGCTAGTCATCAATCAGATACGTATGGCAATGAGAAACATGATTTAAGTAAAATTATAATTAATAATAAGCAATAGTTTGATATTTAAATAATAATAAAAGTTCTTAAATATCTCACTACTTTCAACTGATTGATGGCTAGTGTATGGCAAAGGAGCTCCACACAAAATTTTGCAATTAAAGTCCTAAACCTAACTAGTAGTTAATATGAATTTGAACATATTTGGAATATATTTAAACATATAAGTACAAAATGAAATTATGTATAGATTGTTTTCATGAAGTTTTATATTTTTTAAAGCAGAATGGATCATGGTGGACTCAAAGATTTAGTTTATGTAGAATATAATAGGGCATTGAATCGCAAATAAAATCATAGTGACGTACTTGACCCTACTTCTTTAAAATGATATAAATGATGTAAATAAGTGGCTAATAAAAAAAATAGATAATGAATCAAATGAAGATAATGAATTAATTACTCATAATGATGATTTGACATGAAATACTGTTGCAAAAGCCACTAGCATTTATGACAAAAGCTACAATATTTTAGAGTGATCGAAAGGAAAATAAAATGATTTTTTTTTCACGCACTCACTATATATATATAGTTTATGCTTGTTTATAATGGACGTAAATCATGCCTTAATAGGCTGGCTATAGATATATTCACAATTTTAAAAGATATTATGAAAGATAATAGATGAGACACTCTTGGATATATATGAATATGCCAGATGTGATTGCACATGAATATGTTAACATAGAATTGCATTGATTTTTATTATTTATATGAATAATCATGACTCAACATATTGTGCATCATCTTAAAACAATCGATACATTTTGACAGGCAATATTATTCTAATGGCATTCCTTATATTGATATTATATTATAAATCATATATCTTTTAATGTTCATCACCTTGCCATTTATATTTTAATGAATAGAAGTTACCTATTAAATTTATATATCAAATATATTTATGGTAAATTTTTTAATAGAATCTACTAGTTTGCACAGTGGACCGTTACTACAGAAGTATATCTTTCACAATAGTTTTTTCATTAATTCGGCATTTGTGTTTGGATTGAAGCTCTTTATTTATACTTCTATTGAGTTTTGGGCTAGTTATTGCTCATGCAATTTGTTCCTTTCCTTTGTTTTCCTTTTCATTAGTAGATGTTCTATTTTCTTTATTGAAATATTGATAAAGACTTTATTAATGTCATCTCTTATATTTATGATCATACATTGTGCTTCAAATATTTATACATGAAAATTTTCCTCTTGAATACAAATTTTTTAAATTTGATCTAAAATCTTGAAGTTTATCCCATGGGTTTGAGATTAAATCTCTTAATCATGTCCCATATTGTTCGACTCCATATAGTGGGATGAATGGTTGATGTTGTTATTGTTTTTGTAAGTCCCGTACTATTGGGGTGTATTATCTTTCAGGCAATATTTTATAGAAAGATAATATTTTTTTGATAAATAGTGAGTAGCATAGCAGGCCAAGCCAAACAAAGGTTAAAAAAGAATGAAGGCATGGAATGAAGTCCACTTATAAAAGCAAGTATAATTTTACCTAGCCTTATAGAATTTCTTAAAGATTCAACAAAAAAAACAAATTTAAATATAAGCATCATCATTATGACTAGCCTTGTCAAAACTATTGAGGTTAGCTTTATAAATGATTTTGTTATTCCTTCCTCATCACATATGTGGACAACAAAAGAAAAATAAAGTGCAAACAACTGCTATAAAAAAATGAGTTTAATCCAAGCTAAATAAAAAAACAAAAAATTGCTCAATACACTCACTCTAATATTTTTTTCAAGGCAAGTATTAGGTGAAGGTTAAAAAAAAGATGATTTTGCTTAAAAGAATATCATAAAATTTTGCTTACTTGGTAAACACATAAGAATTAGGCTCTATTCCTCTTGCCCTCATGTTCTCAAAAGTAGCACGAGCATGATGCTTGTCTCCTCTCCTGGCATAATAGTTAACCATCAACCCAAACTCCCTTCTTGAAGGCTAAACAGGAAAAAGCATTTTCAAGGAATTAATGTAATCATTTGGAGAAAGCAAGAGCAGTGTATTGAATGCAAACAAAATAAAACTGCAGCAAAATAGCTTCATGTTGTATGACGTTCATCCAAAAGAAAGCCCGCATACTTCATATATGTACAGCCAGGCAAAGCTAAAGAACTTGCCATGATAGTTCATATTTGATCAAGTCATATAAAATAAATTCACTGCTATAATTGCAAGCATGCACCAGTAACTTTGGAACCACGATCATTTACCAATGTCAACACATTTTCTTATCAAATTACGACCAATTCCTTCAGTGCCAACTGTTAGGCCCCAACCCTTTAATGTCATTTTGTCAATCTGGGTGTTCTACCTCAGCGCCTTCCATTGGACAACTGTGTCCCGAAGAATCTAAATTTTACACATGTTGCAACTCATTAGTGCTAACTCCTAAAACCCCGATCAGGATACCCTCCTTGGGCACTTCTCCACTAAGTGATATCCAAATCTTGGCACCCAACATTGTTTTCCCAGTTGGCATTTGGCCAAAGACTTTCATCCTATTTACAACCAGCCTGTTGATTTGTTTCCCTATTCCCTTCCACTGAACTAATTCTTGTCCATGTGTCTGATCATAGCATGTTGATCGACTCATTTCCTCTAGATTTGCTTCAACTTTCATAACATTAGTAAACTCTTCTTGAAATTTAGGCTTAAGTGCTAAACACTTGACTGTTAGGTATTAATATACATGCTCCAAAAATAGTTCAAGATTTGCACACTCTTCTAATATCTGCCCAAATTAACCAACTAGCACCAAAGAGGAAAGATTTTTTCTAATGAGCAAATTAGGACCCATCATATTTTGGGCTCTTAACACAATGCAAGATGTGCCCTAGTGTATAGGCATGATACAAACAAACAAAACTAAGACATGTATGTAAGTAAACTACGTAACTAATGTAATCATCAAATGTATAATGACCCCCCACATGCATGTTCGGACATCATGCAAATAGGGGAGGATTTTAAGACAGATATCCTCCTTATTGATTAGTCTATTTTGCATTGTGTAAAGACCTAAATGACATTGCTTTAAAACTCACATAAGGAACTTAGTGGCATTCCTTAGGAAATAAAAATAGTTTAGGGCTTCCTGATCTTTCATAGTTGGGTTGTAAATATCTTTATATCGTCCTAGTAGGTGGAAAAACGGTCACATGTATCCCTTTTATTTGTATTAGATTTAGGAGGGCATTCACGTGAGTGGTGATGTAAGACGCAACCTAAGAAGCTCACCCTAGTTTTTGTAGAGTCATAAGCCCCACTTTCTAGTTGGTCATCAAGGCAACTACCCCATTAGTTTGTTATGAGTCAAATGTAAGCATTTTCTCTAGTTGGTATAGAAAATAATAGGTTCTATCCTTTTCTTGGTCAATTATAGCAATCTCCCTTTGCAACTAGCATAAACTTATTAATCTTTTCATGCACCATCCCTTCAAAAACCATAAGTGATGCCAACTTTCAATGCATTGCACCCCTTATGTCCCTTTTTAGGATGTCCTTTCCTAAGTATAGTAGGACCTAGGTATTCTCTCAAGCATTTCAGTTATGCCCAATCCAGTTGACCTATTCTTGCTCAAACTCTTGAAGAGAAGGCATCAAAATCCTTATCAAGCTATTGACACTCTAGTCACTTTATTGCCTTTCTAGTCACTCTATTGCCTTATGGACACCTTCTGCTTGACTAAACCTCCTCTTGATAGTTTGTTGCCCAAAAAACCCTTTTTTGCTAAATCAAGAACACAAACAAAACTCCTAAATTGAGAATACTCTTGCATTTTGCAGTCGAGATGTAATTAATCATTGAGGCTTACGCTCATGGAAGAACTCCACCCCCATGACTAAATAAACTTTACTTAGTCACTTATAGCCTTGAGGAAAAAATCTATAGAATACATATTCTAACCTCTCTTCCACTGATAATTAAATATTTATGTTAGGATTTGTTGGTCGTGGTAATTCCGGGACCACTACCCAAACACTGAAATCTTTTCAGTGAGAATATTTTGAAGCCCACAAGATTGACTATTTAATTTTGCAACCATAAAGGTCAGATTGATTCTACGCACAATGATTTAGATGGTATTAACCTTATAAAAACTAACGTATCAGGTTATCAATACAAATGATAGCGCTAAATTCTACAGAACTATAAAAAAATGCTGCGACTGTTCACGAGTGAGAGGATACCTTTGATATCTTCTCAAAGGCGGAGATAACGGCCTGCCAATTCTCCGGCTCTGTATCTAGAACTGTCCGGAACCTCCGGCAAGCAACATCCCGATCCTCATGCCACTTCGACCGGAACTCCCTCTTTTCCCCAGCCACCCATTTAGCCCTCTCTTCCGCCCTTGCCCTAAGCCTACTGCCATCATCCAACCTTACAGTGAGCACTCTACCATGGAACTCCATGCCATCGAACTCTACTGCCCTCCCCGCCGCCTCCTCTGCAGTTGGGCCTCCATAGATCAGGAAGCAGTACCCTACGTTCCGCTCGGGGTCCTCGTGGCCTCTGATAAGCACGACATTCTTCACCGGCCCGAACTGCCTGAAGAACTCGGCAATCTCGTTCTTCTTAATCCACAATGGAAGATTACCCAAAAAGATCTTCCCTTTCTGACGATAATCCGTGCTGCAAAGCTCCACGGCGTCACCACCATAATGACTGGTCTCTGGGTTATCATTGACTGGAGGGGAAGCAGTAGAAGGAGAAGGACAAATCTTGCTGGACAGCCAGAGCTTGCTGTCTAAAGGATTAGAAGGTGGAGAGTTTTGTGCATTTGAGGAACTGCTTAGGGGATTGCTAGAAACTTTTGGTCGGCGAACGGCGGCAGGTAGCCTGGGAGGAGATGGAGTCTTCGGCGGCAGAGGCCGTCGGGAAGAGCGGCGAAACGAAGGGGGAGATTTATGGGGTTTAGTTCCTAGGGCTTTTGGAGAGAAGAAAGTGGGAACAGAGATAACATCCATTAACTGGACGGCTCCGAATTCGCTAAAAAAAGTGTGTATTTCATGGGCGATGCGCTGAAGCTCGAGAAATTATTCTGTCTGGAATTTTGGTTACAGAGTTGTGTTTGGATGTTTACATGAAAAGTTAAAAGTTGGTGATATTTATTTGACTTACGAATTGATTGAATATTTATTGTGTATTCGTTGTGTAAAATGTGCGTATTTATTGAGTATTTTATTATGTATTTGTTGAGTATTTATTGAGTATTTGTTGCATATATATTGCGCATTTTCTGCTTATTTGTTGTGGATTTCTCTTCGTCTACAGTAAGTCCGAAAAGACAAATGAGTCGGGTAAAAAGTCAAATGAATATCCTAACTTTCCACGTAAGCACGCCACGCGTAATGATTTTACTGGCATCCGAACACTGCTCTATAACCGGATTCCGCACAGAATAATTTCTCCTGAAGCTCAGAAGGCCACATTAAATGTTAATTATGTTTGTAGGGGGTTTGTAGGGGCTGTTTGATTTACTTAAAAAGAATCACCAAAAGGAATATAGTTTGTAGAAGGAAGTTTTAAATGTTTAAGATTGTTTAGATGAGTCTAAAAAAAATATAGTTGATTATATTTTTATTTGAAATAAAATGAATTAAATGATCATAGTGATCAATAGCGGTGGATGGTGGTGGGAGGGAGCTAGGCAATAGTGATGGTGGTTGCACCAACAATCGACATGTAGGCTTCTGATGTACAGCAGTTAGTGGTGGCAATCGATGTCGTTGACAATGAGTAGCAGCTATGGTGGCGGCGGTGGAAGTAGATGGCAGCAGAGGCTGATGGTGATCTATGGCAGGCTGCGGGCAGCAACAACACAGTCAGCTTATGATGAAAAATAAATTCAGTTGAAATTGAGTGAGTTTACAATACATCAAAAATGAAAATAGGGAATGAAAAAGAATTCTCTAAAAATTTACTCTGTATTTCTTTTTCATTAAGCTCTACGCCCAAAATTTATAACCATCTGCATTTAAATATTTTGTATTCATTCTCCAACAAATCTCCAACAAATTCAAAAACTTCTAAAAAAGTGAGTCTTGAATTGAAGAAAAAAAATGGCTTGATAAATAAAGATAACAACTCTTATGTTCATTTGTGTGTAAATGTTATAGTTTAGTGTGCATTGTGATAATCCTACTATATTTTAGTTTATATGTTAAGAATGTTCAATGATGAGACTTTGGGACAGCTTTATTATTGCTTCTTAAAGCTATTTTCTAGTATAAAATTTTTAATTTTGTACTAAAAAGCTACTTTAAGAAACAACAAAAAAATCCTCTCAAACAAAATATTACACTTTAATATGAAAATCAAATAACGTAGAGAAAGTTAATGATTTTGTTTTGTTGTATATGGATATTAAGTCTTAGTTTGGGACTGGTTTCTTATCGCTTCTTAAAGTATCTTTTTGGTATAAAATTTAAAAATTTTGTACTAAAAATTTACTTTAAGCAGAAAGAAATCCGTCCCAAATGAAGCCTAAATAGATGATGCTTACTGAATTAGGATTAGATAGTCCCAAAAAAATGCTGTATCCAGTAGAGTTGCCTGAATGTAGTACTCACAATCTTTGTCAATATAACTGGGCAAATTATTGCATCCGGTCACCAGACGGGGAGATAGGTTCGAATATTAATAAAATATTATTTTAAATTAAGCGTAGGAAAAGCGCATGTAAAGCACAGGCAAAGCGCAAGTCAAAAGCACAGGTAAAGCGCAGTCAAAGCGCAACTAAAACACACCTAAAGCGCAAGTCAAAAGCGCAGGTGACGTGGCATGTTTTTATTGGATGTCCGAACATATCCTTCGCGTCCAGCAACCGGATGCAATAATTTACCATATAACTGAGAAGCTCAAGCAGTTGATGTTTTTTTAATATGTTTATAAACTTTGTATTATTTAAAATAACAATAAATACAACAATATTAAAAATTTCATAAAATAAATAATATCTTTAATCTCCATTAAAAATATACATTTTTCTAAATTAAAATTTTACCTTAAATATCTTTATTTTTTAAGGAGCTATTTGATTTGTTGAAAAAAGAATAAAAAATATTTCAAATACAAGATATTTTAAATTTTATGTGTTTGAGATGAAAAAATACATTGTAATGTTAGTGAATTCTTGTTTCACTTTATTGTTCATTTCTTATGTATTATAAAATCGTCCAATTTTGGATGAATTCATTTTTCACTGCAAGTTGTGTTACCACTGACTGCTATCATCCACCACCGTCATCATTACCGTCTTCACCATCATTTGAATTTATATTGTATTTATTTTCCTTTAAATATCCTTAATTATATTTTTATGTTATGCTAGAAATACTTTTTTAAGTGAAGGAATAAACTTATTTTGCAAAAATATACTTAGTAAAACAAAGTTAAAAAAATCAAGATATATAAAAATGTATGTAGGTCATTGGTAACTGATGTAGTGCAAGAGGATGAAAATTATTTATGAAAATTTTAGATTATTTTGAGAAAGTAAAATTATGGAATTAATTTTGTAAGCTTTAAAATCATATAAAAAAATTATTATGTGAGCTTCTTATTATCATTTTTATCATATTATGGCATTTAATATTATTATTAGTATGAGCCTTGAATAATTATAATCATAGTTGCATTGAAACATGAAATAAAGCCCACCTCTTCATCAAATTTTGGCCATGGAAGATCAAGTGACTATTAGCATTTTAAATATTTGATTTTTTTTGAGCTACCGTGAAGATTTAGGCTTTGTTTGTGATAGCTTTCTCTCTGCTTTCTAAAACAGCTTTCTAATTAAAAAATTTTTATATTAGAAAGCTATTTTATAAAGCAACAAAAAAACTATCTCAAACGAATCTTTAATTATTTCAAAGCTTCTCAAATTTTGCAATTGTTTGGTCGATGACAAATCCATCAAATTCCACCCATTGAGATGACCAAAAGTAGGACATGGAGATTCAAGCTAGCCAAATAAATGTTATATGCCAAGCAAGTTTCCAAGCAACCAAAACAACAAGAAAAATAATAAAAAAATTATTTCTTAATGTATAAGATATTATTTGCTTATAAAATTTCTTTTTTGTACTCACTTATAGTTATATGTTATACTAAGTCTCTTGAAGAAGGCTTAATGACCCACCAATGCTTATCTCGGTTGTTAGGCGTGCTCGGTTAAGAACCCCCCATCCCGAGTTCGATTCCCTCGAGCGGCAGTCGGCCCTTAAGGTTATGGGTTTGTGGCCTGGGTTATGGGTTTGTGGCCTGGGTGGCCCATTAGGTCGGTCGGGGTTTACGGACTCGATGAAGTCGGGTACTGTGGCAGCGGGCGGTTCCTCGTCATAAAAAAAAGAAGGCTTAATGGGGGCCCATATCCAATTGCAGATCAAGGGCCCTTTCACACTTTATGTAAGATGATTATAATGGTTTTTATCAACTTGTAGTGATTGGGTGATTGATTAAGATAATAAAATCTTAAGCATGTGAAATGCTTTGACATGAATGAAGGCTAGTTTAAGCTCAAATCACAAAAAAATCATTGCGACTCCTTGATCAATTTTTATCTCGCAATTATATTTGTTACATTAGTATCATTATCTGATTTCATCCATTAAATTAGACTCAATTACAAAATTATCCATCCATCCAAATGTTGACTAATAGCTTCATCATCATGAGAAATTCAAACTTACATGAAACTCCATTCAATGAAAATAATTCATAAACCACACAATTCTCCTTCATTCATGAAATATTGTATCATTTTAATCAATATATCAATCTTATACTAAATATGATTATTCATAAAAAAATATTCATTCATTGACGGTCATCAACTCTTCCCCTCTTTAGTAATTCTACGTCGTAGAATTAAATTATCAATGATTAAATATATATTATAATAATTTTAAAAAAAAATTATAGTGATAGGAGAAAGAAAACATGAATACAAATCTATAAATAATTTTTGGGCTAAAATTCCAAATGAAGCCTCAGTATTATTGAAGCTGCATGAGAATAATCAACCAATCACCTGGCCTTTCACTCTCTTCGCATATGAGAATCAATCAATTATCTAACTGTAAGAGACTCCTCTAAGGCTTCGTTTGGGACAGCTTTCTTACTACTTCTTAAAGCGACTTTTTAGTTCAAAAATTAAAATTTTAATACTAGAAAGTTGCTTTAAGAAGCAGTGAAAAAACCATCCCAAACGAAGCCTAAGAGGGGAGGAGCTGCTTCTGAATTTCAACAAACTTATTTATTTCTAAAATGCTTTCAAGTTATTCTTTTTGTGAATCTACCATATTGTTTCTATCATTAATCTTATCAGACATATTCTCCTATTGCAAAGTAATATAAATTTAACTAGGCAAACTTAACATGTTACATGCAAACCCAAATATCTAAATTCTAGCTAGGAAATCCTCCATCTTTTAAAAAATACTTGCAGTATCTACATTTGTTTTTAACCTAAAAGGCTTTTTTTTTTTTTTAATTCCAATAAATAAAAAGGATGATACAACCAGCAGGTAATAAAAAGATAGGTTCACAGTGAAGCAAAACATATGACAAAGAAGACACCAGGCTTAGCAATTTGCAAAGAAATTATAACCACCCAGATGCCAGGCAAGGGCCGCCCAGGCGGAAGGCACCAAAATTAACGAAGGATCAACTGAGATAAATTTGCAGCACCACCAATGGTTGCCAACAGGCCTCGACACTCCAGATGGCAAGCAAAACCTAGCCACATCATTGTCCAAAAAATAAACAAAGCAACCAGTAAGCCAACCCAATCCGAGCACATCCTCAACAATCCAAATTCCAAGCAATGTCAAGAGAGATACAAAATGACTAAGGAAACAAAAGACGTTCTCGACCCAACAAGAAGAGACCAACCACATTACTTCCTTTTAGGTTTACGTCCCCTACGTTTGCCACTGCCCTAGGAGAAAGCCTTCTTAACCAAATGGTTCACATTCAAATTAAACATTTCATCAAACTCCACCTCGTCTCCTTGTAAATCCACCCGCTCACCCTCACCAGGCAAGGCCTAGTTGTCTTCAAGCCAATCAGATTGTTCCTTACAAGTATTATGCATTGACAATTTTGATTGAGCTTTTAAATTATCATTGGAAATAATACCAGCAGAGATATCAACTGTGCGATTAGCCAAAGAAGATGGCATACCAGGTTCATCAAGAACATCATGCATACCACCTAAAGAAACCTTTAACACCACATTGTTAACACAACATAACTCTATGTTAGCCACATTCAAGACAAGAGAAACAGTAATAATAACATCGTAAGAATAACATCCAATGAATCCTTACCAATAACAGCTACAGAATCATCAGCCTCTTGCACGGGATCCATTACCTCAATACCATCATTAACCAAACCATCAGGGGCAACCATTAGCTCAGGAGAGTGCGCAACCTCAGAAATCAACACAATCTTAGGAGACATCACAGAAGTTGCCACAGGAGCGGGCAAACCCAAACTACCACCATTAGTATAGCTTCCAAAATGACCTTCACCAACATCAACAACCTCCTTTAGAGGATCCAAATCCACCTTCTCATTATGAACCTCCACAAATAGTTGGAAAAACACTCTCATTACTCGCAAGAGGTTTAGAAGGAGGAATAGTGTTCAGGGAACAACATTCCAACTTCGAATGGACAAGAGATTTACAATGAATGTAAGCAATAAGAAGGAAATTCTTCCTTGATAACAACTTGAACATAATCCAAATTTTCCGGACCAACCCACACCCGATATGGATACTGTTTGGTCACATCTCAACTAGAACTCGAGCAATCGACAGCCTATAACCACAAACAGTAGCATGGTCGGTTTTAGAGGCCGACCAAAAAGGGAACCTAATCCATTAAGGATACATGGTGAAAAAAGGTGAGGTCTAAGATGGGAAAAAGATACCCAAATGGGGATTATGGGAGATTCCACCTCAACATCAAACATGGAGACCACTTAAAAAGCTTCTTATAGCAATTGTTCACAAAATAAGATTGGTGAGAAAATACCATACAGTAATCCAAATCATTAACTAGATTAATCAGAACATGCCTCATATTGAGAATGGTCACAAAAACTTCACCAATAAGTTTCAGATTGAAAAAGAATTTATGGATGACCTCAAGGGACGGACGTCATCGAGCTGGAAATTTACTAACAAGGGCGAACTCAAAGGGTGCAGCAAGAGCTAAGATTTCACCTTCCAAAATCCAGAGCAACGACATGTCGTGATGTGAAGTGATTTTCATCTTAGGAAAACTTGAAGAATGAGAGTCATTAGTTAAAGCATCTTTGAAGGAACGTGAGGAAGGCATCCCCATTAAGAATTCTAGATCAACAAGACGACCATCCATAATGACAAGCAGAGAAAATGACACAATAGAAAACCGAATAGAGACAAGACGAAAACCGGGAGAGGAAAACTTCCCTAAGGGCAGGCGAACGACGGAAGGCCAGGATGTAGCTCCAGGCTCAAAGGAAGAGGCGAAGCTAGAATTCGGGGTATAGAATCACAGTTATACTTGCAGTATCTACATTTATGTTGGCATATAGATGTTATAGGTATTATTAGTAACATTAAATAATCTATTTGAGTTTGTCAAATATCAAGCATCTACATTTATGATGGCATAAAGATGTTATAGGTTTTGAGATTTTATGAATTTTTGTGCAAAAGCTTATGTGGCTACTTACACGAATAAGATGAAAAATAAAAGTGTTGAATGCATGGTGATGTGGTCTAGGTGAATGAAAAAAAAAAAAATTCATTGTAAGTTTACCTTAGTTGGCAAGTATAATTTTATCTTACACAGTTTCCTGTTTATAATTTTGCACATAATCAATTAAAAATCAAATTGGAGTTGAATGGAAATCGAATCATTTGAAGTCTAGCCTGCTGAACTTAAATTAAGTAGAATTTTTTCTTTCTAGCTGAGCTAAATTTACTCGAACATGACTTGAATGATTCTGTGCCAAATTGCTTATCCTATTAGCTATTGCTCTGTGATAACTTTCTGCTTCCTAATCTCTGTTCTTCTCCCTCTAATGTTGGTTTCCTTTGGAGCTTGGTCTTGTTATTGGTGATAGGATGGGTAGAGAGTTGGAAGTGAAGTTAATTTCTTGTAAAAGCCAGCTTTAACTGCCTTCAAAGATAGATGCCTAATTAAGGGTGTGAGCAGTCTAAGCAGTATGAATTGAGTTTTTTTTTTTATTATTATTTTGACTTGGTAGCAAGATGCAAGATGATACTTTCTTTGACTAGATTAATTATTCTGTGTGGACGCCGAATGCCATCCGGAGACCAACCAGAATGCGCCACATCACCCCTTCGCTCGGTACCGCTGCTCGGTATTGCTCGATATCGCGGCTCAGTATTGCTAATGTGGTGCATTCTAGTTGGTCTCCGGACAGCGTTCTTTATCCGGCCTCCGCACTGAATAATTTATCCTCGAAATGAAAGTGACTGGTAACAACATGAGTAATTGAATATTCCTGGCAAGACTTATTGAACCTCATCTAATGCACATGTTCTTAGCTTACCGTTATGAGGTCCCAATGACTTTCTCTGGTGATTTTAGACTTCATTACCATTTTATTAAAAAAAAAAAAAGACGTGGTTCATTTAATATGCTGAGGCCATGTTCATCATTTTCCTTCCAAAAGAAAGAAAAATTAAACTTGTAAAAAAAAACAACTAAGAAGAAAAGCAGATGAGCTCTTCCATTCTGAATTTTCTTTATTAGAATCTGCACGTTTATCTTGGAAACAAGCTGTTGGGAAATTTGTCTTAAACCTCTTGCCAACAGTTATAAAAATTATGAAGAAATGAAAGAAATAATGAAAGCTAAAAGGCTGATGAAGGCAACTGTTGATCAGCCAAGAAATGTGACACAAGCTGCTGTGCTTGCCTTGGAGCAAATGTTGGTACTTGGTGCCCGGCACCGCGAACTGTTACAAAAGTTAGACCATCATAGATGATTGTCCAACCACCAACCTGAATTGTTGAAGAAAAATAACTCATTATTTATCAAAGTTTTGAAGTAATGAAGAAAAACATTCAGAATTTTTATGTGATACCTGCTGCCTGTTGTACCAAGGCTTCCATTCTTGCGTAGTGTTCAAACCAAGCTTATGAAGGGTTAATCTTGTTGCGGTGACTGGAATCCTACCATCAGTGTCTCCACTGCATCAAAGAAATTATTAATCTAAGAGGAATTCTCATTATTTCTTGCTTCTTTTATGAAATTCTTAGAAATTATTTGGATGAACGGATTATAGCTTTGTTTGGGACGGCTTTTTATTGCTTCTTAAATCAGTTTCTTAGTAATTTTTGCACTAGAAAGCTGCTTTAAGAAGTAGAAAGAAAGACATCCCAAATGAAACTTATAACTCTATTTGACTGACTCTAAAGATAGTTTCATTCTCTAAAGATAGTTTCATTCTTGCAAATCTAGTCTTTTGATAGTCATCCATGTGATACCATTTAAAGAACCCAACCATCTGAGTTAGCCAATCAAGAAATCTATTTGGTCATGAACTGTTATCATAACTAGGGGCATCAACCTTCACTTCCTTAATGAGCTCAAGTTGGGCATCATAGTTCTAAAAGGGTTCATTCCTAATGTTATTTCTAACGTCTTGCCTTCGAAGGCCTTCTCCAATCGGACTCCAAATGCATGAATGGCGTCGCTCGTGACCTCCAACCGAACTGCAAAACTTCCAGTATTTATTTGCGGGTGAATAGTGCGACGTCAATAGTGATGTTGCACTGTTCACTTGCTTTATTTTTCTCTCTCTATTGGATTTGCCGAAGAAACGCGCGAAAGAGAGAAAGACGGTTACCTTCTGCAAAGGGCGTAAAATGGATTTTGATTCGAGATGAATTACGTCATTTTTTTAGTTTCACTGTATTTTGGAGTGAAAAATGAAATTTTCGGTTGGAGAAGCCCTAAGTTGAATGTTTTCACTTTGGTTGCATGCTCGTTTGTTAGTACTTTCTATGTTCTTCCCTGAAGCCTTTCATTAAGGCTAATCTAAGCGACATTGAACTCTTTGGAACCAACTCTGCTAATAGATAACTTCGATTGAAATCCTACCTGTAAACCCATACTCTGATGCCACCATTAATGAGCTTCTTTATGATAGGGAGAACCGAGGCTGGTGCATCATTCCATTTTTCGATGGCATCACTGATACAAAAAAACAATTTCATTGTCAAAGAAAAAGAGTTTATCTTCCTTTCTTATGAAAAATAATATATATTTGGATTTAAAAAGGATTTTAATGATAGGTTACATACCTGCAGTGAGTCCAATTGTAGCCTATTTTTGTGACATTGGCATGCAAGGCTTCCTGCACATCTGGCCTATTGAAGTATACCTCTGTGTAACTGTCAATACAAGGATCATAACCAGCAGGCTTCTGATGCCATTCTCTCTGTTAAAAAGTTCCAAAACTGTATCAATCTTTTATTTTCTGTACATAAAAAACTTATACTTTTCAAACAAATCTACAATTAAATTACTGATATGTGGAACTGCAAGCATCATCTGAAATTATTAATTATACTTTCTTTTTTATGGTGAAACTAATTCAGGGGGGAATTGCAAATCTACAACTTTCTTACTGCGGTAAAAAAACCATCCCAAACAAAGCTTTCATTTAGATTAATTTTCATTTGCATCAAACAAATCTATCCAATATGACTAAGCAGTGATTCTCTGTGAACAATCTGCAAATAACATAAACTGAAAGCTTACATATTTGGAGAAGAGCTTCGGAGCGACGCCTTCAATCATGGTAAATCCTTTGGTCGAATTGTTTTCAACACATATGGGAACATACAAGCTGTACATGTCGATTATATTGTAGACCTGGAAATATCTATCCAGTGCAGCACTACAAGAATCGTTGTCGTGTTCTATACTGAAATTGCAGGTTTTCTTGATATCTCGGTATACCTTATCCGAGATAACGGCGTGATCCCACGCATATTCAATCATCCCCGTCTGATCCGTCTCGTCGTCCATCAAAGCATTTCCTATCTGTATAATCATAAAAATTTATCATTTTTGCTGTTGCATGCAGAAGGTGGAATCAAATAATTGAAAAAAAAAATGCTTTTAAAGTATTGTGACAGGTATGTGATACCTACCATGAAGCCTTTGAAATTAATATAATTCTCCTTAGATTCTTCGTTAGCATCAAAAATTTTCTCAGCAAGTTGAGGGACATAATGTCCTGAGCTTAATGTAAGGAGAACAAAATAAGTCCAAGTTCATTAAAATTATGCAGAAGAACGTCTTAATTTATAAGATACAGTACCAGCATAGCTTTCTCCAGCTATATAGAATTCAAAGTGCTTGTATTGTGGAAACCTCTTGAACCAGTTCACCAAAAATGAATAAGAATCATTTGCTGAAAATAGTATAGATGTTATGGAGTTAATTTTTCACCGATTACTACTTGCTTAATTAACATGCGAAGCAGAAGGGAAGATTATCCTAAGTTTTGTACCAGTGATGGCATCTCCCAGATGCAGCAAATCTGAACTTGTATTTGTGTAGGAGAAGCCAACGCCTACAGGAGACTCCACAAACAGCAAATTTGCTTCTGGAATTTTTTGTAATGACAAGTTGTTAGATGAATAAAATTCAGAATAGCAAACATTTTCAAGAGAATTATCATCTTGAAGAGGAGAAATTATTCTCTGCGTATACAGGACGGCGATGACCGTCCGGATTTGCTACTTTTTTACTATTCTTTTGTTGCACTTTTGCAAATAATTAGCAAAATAACAGCAAATATGCAATTATGAATGCACTTTTGTCGAGTATTTGCCGCGTTTTTATAAAAAAGCAGCAAAGCATAGCTAAAGCATACCAAATATGCTAGTACTTGAATATTTCTTGCGCTTTTGCTTCTCTTTTGTAAATGCGCATCAATTAAACAGCAAAAGTGCATTCATAATGGCATGTTTGCTGCCCTTTTGCTGAGTATATGCAAAAGTGCAGCAAAAGGACAGTAAAAGTGCAACAAATCCGGACAGTTCTCGCCGTCTGGTCCTTGAAGAGAGATTAGTGCATGTATATGAATGTTTGAGGCAAAGAAAGTTAAAGCATTCCTTTTTATGAAGGCTCAAATCAAGCATAGATTAGTGAAGTCTATAATTGCAATTAGTGAGAACCAAACCAGAACAGAATAGAGAAATATGTCTCAGGTCTACTTTGATTCTCAAATAATTTGTACCTACGCTAACTTCATTAATAATGAAACCAAATAAACCTGATTAGGATTAATTATCATAACAGCCAAAAAAACAATTGATTTTTTTTCTTAACTTTTTGATGGAATCTATTGCTAGGGCTCTGAAATCATATACGAGATTGAGAACCACATGCGCATCATCAATACATCCAACAGGTTCATGATTGAGCTTCCTCACGCGTTGCTTTTGGTATGGAACAAAAAGAATTATACAAAAGTTTTCTTAAAGATGTTTATGAAGACAAATGTGATAGCCCAAATTAAATTATATTTAAAATTCATTAAGGCAGAAAAAATATCATTAAAACTTTTAGAAATTATACCATTAATATACAATAAAACATAATAAAATAAATAATTTTGCAGAAAGAATTTATTTAGATTTTAGATTTCTTGCTCTGAAGATCATCTAAATTTATATTTGCATATTCTACTTGATTCCATATTCTATAAATATTACACATTGATCAAAAAAATATAAACTAATTATAGATTTATCTTTAAAATGTTATATTTGATTCAAGTATCGAGTATCCAACTAGTTAATATCAAATACTTTTATTTTATGTTGACGGGTTGGGAGTGTCGACTCTTTATTGATTTAACGAAACTACTTGTAATGATAATTGATTAATTGGATAAATGATAATATATATGACTAATGACCAAGTAGGAATCAGCTGGGGCAAAATATGTTGAAAACATCATATTAAAGATGAATGTACTGCCTTGCACAACCGTACATTGATGCATGAATATATTAAAAACATTGACGACATTGACAATATTTGATCCATTGATAATATATCAACAGATATGCGTATGAATAGATAAGATAGATTCTTTTAGTGATTTATGAATGATTTTTACATTATTGTTTTACCGACTTATTGAATTTTATATCAGTTATTGATTGTTAGATTAATTGTAATGATTCCCTACTTTTATTATTAATCATTTTGAGTTTTATTGATAATATTTGATCATTAACTATATTGACTGCTATTGACTATATTAGATTAAGTATATCATATTAATTCTTTAGTCCTTGCATTGAAAGCCTTAGTGAATTTTGGATTACTATTAGGCTTTTGAGCTCATTATGTGGATTTTTAATGAATTCAGGTCAGAATGGTCAAGACTAGTTGGAGTGAGATTGTTGGAGATCATCAGGTTTTCTTTAAATTTTGGTTTTATATTTTTTTTTATTCTTTTGTAGAGTGATCTCCTGACTAGTGTAAATGATATTTTGGATGAATAAATAATAAAATATCTTAATGTATATAATTTTAGTTGTTTTCGCTGGTTATTGTTTATATTAATGATTTATATAAGTTCTGGTATATTCTTAAAATGATAAATAGACAATAATTCCAAATTTGATTTTGGTGAGCTATAAATTAGTATCAAAGCACTTGTTGGAAGAATTTGTTGTAATCAGAGATATATGAATATTATTTATGTGTGGGGTAGAAGTTGAGCAGACGAGCAGTATAGATTTGTCATTTTTGTATTTAATTGATTGAGTTTGATGAATTTTAATTCGATTTGAATTAATTTTACGATTTTTTTATTGATTTTGTGCCTAAATCCTTAAAGAAAATGTCGGGGCCGAACGATATTTTTTAAAGATGGGTACATCATAATCATCCGATTTTTTTTTGAAATGATTTTCTTTAATAAAAATTTTGAATTTTAGCGTCGTGCCTTATCGAAGACCGCCGTTGATAAGTGACTTTTTACCGGCGGTCCGGACCGCCGGAAAACCGTTGGTAGATGCCCTAATACGACCAGCCCCGCGCCTGGCATTTCATTTTTACTCTTTCCTTCTCTCTCTCGGTCACTCGCTCTGCCGTTGCCTACGCTTGCCTCCGCTCGTCCGACAGCCGCCGACGAATCTCCTCCGATCGCCGCCCCCAATCCGACCGCCGCCGACGAAGTTTGTCCGACCCCCGACGGTTAAACTCCGACGCCCGACCGCCGACCTAGTCCGACCCTAAACCGTCCGATTTCTATTTTAAGGTTATTTTTATGATTTTTCTTTGATTATTTGTTCTCACTACACATTTGCAAGTATTAGAGATAATTTTTATGATTATTTTGGATGATTTAATACATTTGCAAGTATTAGAGATAGGCAATTATCTCTAATGTTCTATTTTAAGTATTTGATTCTATTTTAAGGTTATTTTTTATGGTGTTGTAATTGTTTTGTTTGATATAATTTTTTTTTATTAAGTGTTATTTTAGTTTAGGTGGAATTAATTTTGTTGATTGTTACTTTTAGTTAGAGCAAGATAGGAAGAGAGAGATTGAGGGAGAGAAAAGAGAGGGAGAGGACCATCTAGAGATAATTAAGTGTATAAGTGCTAACACAAAACTAAGAGTGTTTAACCATTAGAGATAATTGAATAATGGAATGACCCATTTTTTAGAGCATGACTAAGTCCTAAAAAGGCTATAACCTTTTTAAGGTGAGGATGTGTAAAGACCATTTTTTTGCTCCAGGTTCGTCCGGGACGAAGTTGGATCGTCCCTGGACGATCGGTACAGGTTGTGTTGGAATTGTGGAAATTGAGCAGTTCGTCTGGACAAAATTTGGATCGTCTGGACGAAAATTTTCCAGAGGACAAGTCGCCGGGGACGATAATTAATCTCGTATGGACGAAATTTCTCCAGAGCCGGATCGTCCCGGGACGAAGTTGCGATCGTCCAGGACGATCAGTCTGAATATTTATAGAAATGAGATATTTTGAAGAGAGAGAAAAGTCCAGGAGAGAGAAAAACGAAGGAAAAGTGATTTTTGGGCAACTCCGGTCCGTTTTCGTTCGTTGCAGTAGTTAAAGAAGTTGATCGACTCGAGGTAAGGCACATTCCGCCTTTCTCAATTTTCAGAAACGAGATTTTTGACGTGTTTTCTGTTCCGAAAATTGTTTATGTTAGCGAATTTCGTGTGTTATTTTCTACTGCTTAAGGTTTTACCGCGTAACTTTTGATATGTCTTTGAGATATTAAGTGTGCACATTTCGAGTATTTTATGGAAGATTTTTATCGGATATTTTGGATTTTTTGGTGTTTTAAGCGATCTGCGAATTATCAGGATGTTGAAAAATGTTTTGTCAGTATAATGAAAGTCTTACAATGTTATTGTGAATGTTCTGTGGTAATTTGGTAAATTTCTGAATCTGTGAATTTTGTGTAAATTCTGTATACTGCCGTTATGCCGCTGAATTTTCGTACTATTTCTGAAATTTTTGAAACAAGATGATTTGAATATTTGATGTGTATGTGCTATGAAAATGGAGCTATAAGGGGCCAGAATCAGTCGAGATTCTGTAAGTGTCAGGGAAATGAGCTATAAGGGGCCAGAATCTGTCGAGATTCTGTAAGTGTCAGGAGAATGGAGAGATAAGGGGTCAGAATCCGTCGAGATTCTGTAAGTGTCTGGAGAATATGAAATCTGATATGTGATATGTTATCTGAAATATGACGTTTGCTATCTGAAATCTGTTATATGACTTATTCGATCTGTTTGATGAAGCATCTGATATATGTACGATTCTGATTATGCCGTACGATTCTGTTTATTCTGTGATTTGAAAGCTTCTGTTCTGAACGCTGATTTGATATGACTTCAGTTTCTATATTTGTTGTGGATTTATGATTGAGTAAGTATTTGATCTATGATTATCGTACGGATATTTTGATATGAGTTTCTGATGATTTTGATTGGTGATTGATGTCTTGCTGAGCTATTAGCTCACCCTTGCTTTCTACGTGGTTTTCAGGTTCTGGGAAAGGAAAGGAAGTTGTGGATTAGCTATCCAGAGTCTGATCTGTGATTAGGTATTTTGTACTTTTGATTTTTGTACAGTCATGGCTTATCTGTTCTGTTCTTTCTGTCGGCAAGCCATGCACTGTATATGTATATGATTATTTTGGTGAAAGAAAATATAAAAGAACTGTGCTGTAATTGGATGTTTATAGTAGCTTTGTGTTTATTTTTCTGTCTGTATTACATTTGGAAGAAAGATTTAAGGAAAATTCTAAAGCTAGATCCTGGATTTGTCGACTGTGTCGTGACCCGATGCGAGCGGGATCCGATCCCGGTCGGGTTGGGTCGTGACAGGATGCTCTAACCTTTTCACGGATATGCTCTAACCTTTTTAAATGACCAAATCATTTAAGGTGGCTCTCTCTAATATTAGTCATGCTCTCTAATCATCGAAAGGCCACCTTTTTAAATGACCAAATCGTGAAAATCATCATGACTGCATTGCTTTAGAGCATGACTAAGTCCTAAAAAGCCTTTCGACGATGGAGATGCTCTAACCTTTTCACGGATAACACATCCACCTGAGCATCCTCATCTCAGCAAGGACCAACAGGAGCAGCCATCTGTAGACAGTGAGGATACAGAAGATGATTAGATATTATTTATGTTTGATTATTGTATTAATTAGAACTTGTGAACTTCTGAACTTGTGATTGTAACATTATCATGAACTTATTTGTGAACTTGTGATTGTAATCTTATGATGAGCTTGTGATTGTAGTTATAATTTATGGTTCTGATGAATATAGCGACGTGTTGCCCAACATATCTTGCTTTTTCTGCAGGTTTAGACTTTAGGGTGAACCTCCCTCAAATAGAGGGGATGCTGTCAATTTTTTTTTTTTCAGGTGCTACAGGTTTCTAGCGGCTAACTGGCGGTTTGGCCGCCGGAAACTACGATACCAGACGGCCAATAATCAGCCGCCGGTAAAGGCATTACACCGCTAGTTTATTACCGGTGGCTGCCGACGGCCACCGGCGGTGTTACGGTGGACATCCGGCGGTTTAGATCGTCGGTAGTACCGACGGCTTGAACCACCGGCGTTCGCCGGTAAGATACCGGCGGTCTACCGGCGCTTACCGGCGGTTTGAAAAACAAACGACGCCCAACTAAACCGCCGGAGAACCGTCGGTATATTGACCGCCAGTAAGCCGTCGGTCAAATAACCGGTGGCGTCACGGCCGGAAAACTGCCGGTTCAAAATCTGGTTGTAACCGGCGGTATAAGCAGCCGGAAAACCGCCGGTAAAAAACCGCCGGTACAAGTTTCCTACGCGATTTTTTCTGGCGGTCAAAAAACCGCCGTAAAGCCGCCGGTAGGCCAAAAAACCGCCGGTTAATATAGAGTAACCGCCGGAAAAAACCGCCGGATTTCGACGTTTTTCCTGTAGTGTTTGATGCATGAATATATTAAAAACATTGACGACATTGACAGGTACATTAATATCATTGATAATATTTGATGCATTAATAATATATAAACATATGTGCATATGAATAGATAAGATAGAATCTTTTAGTGATTTATGAATGATTTTTACATTATTATTTTATCGATTTATTGAATTTTATATCTATTATTGATTTTTAGATTAATTGTAATGATTCCCTACTTTTATTATTGATCATTTTGAGTTTTATTGATAATATTTGATCATTAACTATATTGACTATATTAGATTAAGTATATCATATTGATTCTTTAGTCCATGCATTGAAAGCCTTAGTGAATTTTGGATTACTATTAGGCTTTTGAGCTAATTATGTGGATTTTTAATGATTTCAGGTCAGAATGGTCAAGACTAGTTGGAGTGAGATTGTTGGAGATCATCATGTTTTCTTTAAATTTTGGTTTTATATTTTCTTTTATTCTTTTGTAGAGTGATGTCCTGACTAGTGTAAATGATATTTTGTATTAATAAATAATAAAATATCTTAATGTATATGATTTTAGTTGCTTTCACTGGTTATTGTTTATATTAATGATTTATATAAGCTCTGGTATATTCTTAAAATGATAAATAGACAATTATTCCAAATTTGATTTTGGTGAGCTATAAATTAGTATCAAAGCGCTTGTTAGAAGAATTTGATTGTAATCAGAGATATATGAATATTATTTATGTGTGGGATAGAAGTTGAGCAGTATAGATTTGACATTTTTGTATTTAAATGATTGAGTTTTATGAGTTTTAATTCGATTTGAGTATTAATTTTACAATTTTTTTATTGATTTTGTGCCTAATACTTTTTATTATTATATAAATTTTCTTGTAATGAACAGAATTGATTATTTCCTACTACATCTTAATTGTGACATTTACATAAGCAAGAAAGATTGGCTATGAATACTATAAAATAGGTTGGTTGTTAAAACATAATATCCTGCGTAGAAGGATGGACTGACTGGTTTTCCTTTATAGATGATTTGTGGTGTTATCCCGATTGTTGACTGTAATATATAAAATAGGTTGACTTCATTAAATCAATACAAAGTTATCACTCTCTACTCTTTAGCGTAATCATCGTAATGATAATTGATTAATTAAATATGATAACTAATTAATTGAATAAATAATAATTGATATGACTGATGACAAACTAGGAAACAATTGGAGTAAAAGATGTTGAAAGTACTATATTAAAGTTGGATGTCTTACCTTACTAAATCATACATTAATGTATGAATATATTACTAGCATTGATGACATTGACAGTATTTAATGCATTGATAATATATAAACAGATTATACATATGAATATATAAGATAGATTCCTTTAGTGATTTATGCATGATTTTTGCACCATTGTTTTATCGATTTATTGAATTTTATATTAATTATTGATTTTTAAATTCATTGTAATGATTCCCTATTTTTATTATTGATTATTTTGAGTTTTATTGATAATATTTACTGATATTAATTATATTAGACTGAACCTATCATATTGATTCTCTAGTCCTTGCATTGAAAGCCTTAATGACTTTTAGATTACTATTGGGCTTTTGAGCTCAATATGTGGATTTTTAATGATTTCAGGTCAGAAAATGGGTCAGGACAAGTTGAAGCGAGATTGTTAGAGATCCTCAGAATTTCTTCAAATTTTGGTTATATATATTTTTTATTCTTTTGTAGAGTGGTCTTCTAACTATTATAAATGATATTTTGGGTGAATAAATAGTAAAATATCTTGATGTATATGATTTTAGCTAATTTTACTGTTTATTATTTATATTTATGATTTATAGAAGCTCTTGTATATTATTAAATTGATAAATAGATCTTTCTTCTAAATTTGATTCTGGGGCACTACAGTGAGTCTAATAATAATTTTTAGAGTGCTATTATCAGAAGATGATCAGTTGTAAGCGATGGCAGTCAAGCAATTGTGATCGTGTAGTAGCGATTGAGTGATTTTATTTGAGTGATGATACGTTTTGGTGGTGATTCTTGATGTTGATGTCAAGCATAGCTTAGCAATTCTTTGGATTCCCACGCACTCTCTAATTCTCATTTTTTTCTTCATGTAAGGAGTGTGAGTGTACTAATAACTTTTAGAGTGATATTAATTTTAGCCAAAACTCCACAAACTTTCAATTGGATGATTTGTGTTAATTCCAAGATCATATGCCATTTCTTAAGCTTTTAGGTGCCTTAATCATGAAGGGGGATTCCTCTGGTTGACAAGCAATGTAAAATCTAACTAAAAAAAAAGAAATAATTAAACTGATTAATGTTGATTCATATGAACCAACATTTGTATGCTCCACCCTTTTATAAATTGCGAGAGGGCAAGATAAAGGAGAATTAAAGCACACTAAGGAGAGGAAAATCTAGAGGTAAAGCAGGCTAGTCGGTTCCATCATTTCTATTATGAGAGGGGAGATAGAGGGACTTGAAGCACGTGAGGAAGTCCAAGATAAGTGGGAGGAAGAAATGCGAAAGAGTGAAGAAGCACAAGAAATCATTCCATGAAGCTAGCAACACTACAAAAAATAACATTTTTTTCATCAGTTTTGAAACCGGTGCCAAAACCTCTCTTTTGCACCGGTTAAAACCCGTGGAACATTTTAACTCAATTTACGGGAGACTTTAAGCTAGCGAATCCCTAATTCAACTCTCCTTTCCGAAAGACCCTCCTTCGTGCTTGATAGCGATTCCGAAAGAGTGCCCGTGAAAGCGAATTGTCGAGCCCGTCGCAGCTCCTAAGGCGAATCCTGACTAACAGCCCTTTGTGATCACGATGAGTCTCTTCACCTTCTTCCTATGCGAAAAACTATTTTTTTAGTAGTGCAAGCAAAGCGAAGTGAGTGAGCAGGGGAGAGAGTCATGATCAAGTCATCATCAATGCCTTTGTATGACTCACTTCATTGCAACAAAACTCAAGCCATCGTCTTTTTAATTAAGTTTATTCAAATGAATGGGGCATGCTCTTTATTCTCTCAATGATTGGCTTATCGAAACATATAAAATTTTTAAACACTTCACAAAATACTCTTGGTTGTTCTCCAATTTTCTCAATATCAAAACCAGGTCAACAAACTATAGCATTTTTCTTCTAATGAACCATACATAGCAACTTTCTTATATTTTGTAAGATCCCACTAAATTATATTTAAAAAAAAAACAAAATGATTAACTGGGTATCTCAAAAATACAATATCAAATGGCCTAATCTTATGTCGATCATCATATCATTTTCTCTCTCTCACGGCCTACTCAAAATGAATTCGGTGGGTAATCAGGATGATTCCATTTCTACTTTTACCTAAATCAACTTTCTTAATGTTCAAAGAAACAACCATATATTGTGTGTTCATCCTTGAAGACAAAATATCGTGCAATGGTCTCCATTACAACTACAATCTTTTGTTGATCAACCTCATTGGAATTCACATAAATTTTCCTATGTTCGTTCAACTTTTTTCTTACAGTGTTGAGGCCACTTATCTTTCTGCAAACACGATCTTTGAGTCCAATATGAAGCACCTTTGTCTTAATTATCCTTATATTCACGAGAAATTTATCAACAGCTCTTTGATTGTCGCACATGTCTCAACTTATAATCAATTTGTTAGCATCCCTGCTAAAGTCCTCTATAATGGAAGAGTCCTTATGGGGGATATTAAGGATATATCTATTCCATTATTTCGATATTAAAAAAATAATAAAATATAACTCATCTCAATGCAACTTACTCTCATAATAGTTGCCACCAAGTAAGCACACTATACATGAAATATATTAAGGAAATATCTCCCCTAACAATACAAATTGCTCTTATATTGGTTACAACGATGTAATCACACCATTCATAAAATTCCTAACTATTAGAAGCTTAAGACTAACAATTTCGTCTCACTTTTGGTCTTGTAATTTTGTATCTAAACACATTGCAAGTTGGTATTTGAAATATATGTATGAAAATTTCATGAATATCTTCAATACTTTCTCTTAGTATAACCTTGATAGATTACACATCAATAAATCTAGCCTTCGATTCATTCATGGAAGGTGAAGGAGAAGAGCAATTAGTAGTATTCTTGAAATAATTCTTACTAAGTTCAAGTATGTTTTGTGAAACCTCTTAATAAAATAAAGCTAAACTATTAAACTTCGAGACTGCTTTTAGTGTAACGGTTGAAATTTCATTAAAAAACTCTAAATTTATACATGCACTACCTCGATAGTTAAGAGTCTGGGCCATTACAATTTATTCTTACTTATAGAATAAAATAAGATTCATTGCTAATTGGTAACGTAAAAATAAATACCCCTTAAAAAAAAATAAATGGCCCTTGTAATAAAAAAAATGTTTTAGTGTCATACACATTTCTTAAAGGTTTCTAGTATTATATATGCTAGATAAGTTATTAATTTTTTTTTAAAAAAAAGATAGAGAGTTAGAATAGTATCTTGCCTTTGTTCCAAGAAAACTCATTCAATTTGAGCTCTGGCACGCCCTTGTGTATTAAGAACGGGCCAAGCTCTTCAGCCTCTCCATAGCCAATGGAAGAACAACCAGGACCTGAAATTATAAACAACAGAGGAATTCTCTTATGTATTCAAATTTATCAAATAGAAAATTTGGTTTATTGATAAATAGCCTCACAACAAATCATTAAGGTTTCGTTTGGAACAATTTTTTTATTATTTCTTAAAGCAATTTTTTAATAATTTTTGTACTAAAAAGCTGCTTTAAGAAACAGTAAGAAAATCGTCCCAAACAAAACTAGGCGAGAATTTTCTAACAGCTAACCTGAAAGAAAAGCTAAATTAAAGTTTAAGAAACAAGGAAAGGAAAATTAACAAGAAAAGGGCAAGGAATAGGTTGTGATCATTACGTATGGAAAGCAGCTTGAGCTAAATTTAATTAAGAATGTAAGATTTTTTTTTTTAATTGCATGATAATTGAATCAAGTTATAATTTATCATATTCTTTATAGCCAAATGCTCAAGATAATTTTAAATAATTTCTTTTGTTGTCATAGTGGGATGATTTGATATATCAGCTGTCCAAAGCATTTTTTTTTTGTTTTTACATTAAAAAAATGTTTATTAGTATTTCAATATTAGGAAACCAAACCCAAGATTCTTATATAGATTAATAGTCTTCTCCTCCAATGAAAGTTCATTACGGTAATCATTACTTTCTAACAACTCAAAACTCCTAAATATTGAGATTTTGTTTGCTTTGGCCTAACAACCTCATGATTTTGTCTACTTAGTGTAACTAAACTCTTGAACATCGAGACATCTTTTATTGTAATGATTGAAATTTCATTAGAAACTCTAAAGTCATGTATGTTCGAATAGAAGCACTCGTACGATTTGTGACTTCTTGGAAAGTTACACTGAAGGGATTGTGTGGCTATTAGGTCAAAACGAACAATATTTCGATACGTTAAAATTAGGATTGTTACAATACCGGTTTAAATAAAAGCCTATTTTTAAACATCATCTAGCTTCGTTCACCATAATTTTACTTGACCATTTGAAGCTTGTGTAGGAGTTGCAAGTTCTTCTTATTTTAGCTCAATCATGATAGAAGCAACCAAAATTAATACTGACAGTTTAAGGTTTCATTTGTGACAACTTTCTAAAACAACTTTCAATTACAAAAATTTTTAGCTCAAAAAATTACTTTAGAAAGCTATAATAAAGCTATCCCAAATGAATACTAAATTAGATAAAATTATTTTATTAAAAATTGCAGATACCGAAGAAATTCTTTATCCCTCCCTATCATTTGGGATAATCCTAAAAACTCTATCTATTAAGCATTAAATGAGTTAGTAGCAAATTTGATGACAAGAACCTAATTAATAAGCTTGACCTTTTCACTCCCTCTACTTCTATCCTTGTTGAGTTTATGGTCCCCCATAGCAACTGGTAGCTCTTCCATCTTTGGAAGAGGATAGGCTAATAATGAAAGAAGAGTAGTTTGCTCCTCTTTCCAGATGAAGATGGATGCTTAGCTGGCTGCGACAATAGCTTTCTTCCCATGCTGAATTTCCATGTTCTTTGCTTTCAACTTAGCTAATGGATTCTTTGTGGCCACCGCTTCTCCTTAATTTTATCGGTTATCGTCAAGCCACAATAGCTTTCTTCCCATGCTGAATTTTATGCTTCTTAAAGTAGCTTCCTAATACAAAAAAATTTTAATTTTTATATTAAGAAGCTGCATTAAGAAGCAATAAGAAAGCTATTCCAAACGAAGCCTGACGGCTTTCTTACTACTTCTTGAAGTACTTGTTTAGTAAAAAAATAAAAATTTTGTACTAAAAAGTTGCTTTAAGAAGCAGTAAAAAAGTCGTCCCAAATGAAAACTAAATTTGACAAACTACTCAAATTTAAATTCAATTCAATGTGTTTTGAGTTGGCTTAATTCATAAAAGCCGTCCCGTCCCAAACGAAGCCGTCCCCTTTGCTTGGTATCGCGGCTCGGTGCTGCCACGGTTTGATACCGCTGACGTGATGTATTCTATTTGATCTATGTAGAACGTTCTACATTCGATCTCCGCATAGAATAATTTCTCCTCTAACCGTCTAACAAATTAAAAAAAAAATGAAAATGTAAGAAGAATGAGACCAGCATCACCTCAGCAGCGGTTCCCCTTCAAACTTTACTTCAAAAAATTTCCTGAGTCAAGTTTTTACCGTTCATATTTCTAGATCAACACCTCTCACCATCACCTTTAAGAAAATGACAAAACAAAAATAATTTGATCTTTAGTCATATTTCTCTTCTTAATCATTCAGCTCTCACATATGACATCGCATGGTGGGGATGTGAGTACATTAGTTAGACACAGCCAAAAACATTACTCAATGCGTATTGACCTTTTTTCTCTTTATTTAATTTTCATGTCCGCATACACAGTTGCAAATACAGCTTGTCCATTCGTTATATACCTAGAGTGAGAGTACAATTTAGAGCTCGTTTGGGATATGATGACCGTAACGTTTTATAAAGTTGATTGTAGAAATGTCAAAGCTGTCGTAAAAAAAAGCAGCTTCCTAGAACATAAGTTTCATGGGAACGGAAAAAAAATTATGATTATAATATGAAAAGGAGAGTAGGAAAAAAGTTATCCTAAATAAAATATTAATTATTAAAAAAATTTAAAATTATTAAAAAAGTGTTCAAATTGGAATTCAGCAGCTTTCAAAGAAGTGTGGTGATGGAGTCTAATGGTCAATTAGGAAGCTTTGCGTGATTTGTAGACATAACTGTGGGAATCCCAAAAGAGATAGATAGAGCAGGCAAAGCGGAGGGAGCTGACCAAACTTAAATTTTTTTGTTCCAAGCCTTCACAAGAATCAAATAAAAATATTGCTTAAAACAAAAAAGAAAAAAATCTATGAATTAAAACTCATGAATTCTACTGCTACAATAATCTCACATACCTCCATTAAGCCAAAGCAGGAGAGGCTTCGTAGAGGATTCATCCTGCGCCTCAAAGAACCAGTAGAAAAGAGCCCTTCCATGGCTCTCCTCAACCGTTATATAACCAGAGTATTGCCGGAACTTCACCGGCGGCTGGCCGGGGAGTTCTGCCACACGATCAGCTTCTTGCTGAGCTATGACTTCTTGGTCTAGCTCAATAGAATTGGCGGTGAAGAAGAAGTGGAGAATACAGATTGAGGCAAGGAATATCTTATCCATTTGATGAAAACAATAGCCTATGAGAGTTAATCAAGATCTGCCTCTAATATAAGCACTGCGCGAACTAGAGGAGATAGAGAGAAGGAAGAGAAAGCCCAGAGCCTTTAATAGCTTGCTTGTATTGGTCTATAGCTTGTATGGATGGACTGGCAGAGAATTCAAAGCTCTTTTCCTTTTAAAAAGTTTTCTTCTTTTTGTGGATGAGATACACTGGCTGACTATGTTTTCTATTTATATATTAAATATAGAGCGAGAGGAGAATATATATTGGCGCATAATATAACGCTGAATTTGGGAAAAAATAATGATGTAAATAGCAGAAACGTAATTGTGGGAGTAATGGAGGGAGTAAATAGCAGAAATGTACAAAATTTGAGGCTGTGGCAGCGAACTCCGAAATTTCAATGTGATGAGAGAACTGTAAGGATAAATGCAGCAGAAATTCCACGCAAATTTTGGAATCATCAAAAGAAATTTTTTATTTATGTAAGAAAAAGAAGTATTTGAGAAGCAATACTGTGAAGTTCGAGCTCCAAAACTGAAAAATTGATTATTTTGAAGAATTAAAAAAATGGCCACTTATAATTTCTAATTTAATATCTTTGACATAATCCTTTTGTTTTGGGGATTGTCTTTGTACCACATAAGACTTGTTTTTCAGTTTTAATGAAAGTACATTGTACTTTAATTGTAAGTTTTTGTATGAATGAATTTTGTTACTTTTCTCTATTCATCATGAATCTTTCTTGAAACAAAATGTTGAGCACACAAGCTTTCCAATTGGCTAAGATTGTTATCTCCTAGATCGAACCGATCCAATTATTTCATGTAAATGAATCAAGCGGCAACCTTCCAAAATGGAACCGATCTTATTTGGGTCAACCTGAACCTAAACCATTTTTGCAAATTGGTCAACTTTTAGAACCCGGCCAGCTTCGGGTTTGGATCAACCCAACACGACCCAAATGACCCAGGGCAGATAAAAAATTGCTAGTTTTCAGGTAAAAAAAGGGTCAATCACCGATTTTCGGGTAAAAAACAGGTTAATCTCGGGGCAATTTCGAGTTTCTAGGTCAATATGAACTCGGCCCTATTTTTGAAATAGTTCGATTTGTTGAACCCGAACCCGAGCCATTTCTGGTCCGGGTTGATCCTAACCAAGATTTTTTGGGTCGGGTTCGTGTTGGATTTTCGGGTTGTATCAATTATTGACACCCTAACCTTGATATTTGTGTCAAATTCACCGGATGAATTCTGTTGGGCAAGATTCAATTGATTTTGGGTATTATCAATGTTCCAAACGCAAATCCGAAGTCCGTTTTGAGATCGGAGGTTGTTTGGGTGACGTCACGCCGTTATTTTCTCGATTTACGTGTTGTTGCCTCGGTATCCGCACTGATCCCCTCGTGCGAATTCAATTGAACAAATTTATTGTCATCTTCGACTATTGATGACACTCAGGACGCAACAGCAAAGTTCGTTTCACGATCAGACATCATCTAGGTAGCTTCATGTGTCAACTTCAGGTGTTGGTTGTCCGTTTTGATTGATCATGTTTGATTTGATTGAGATGAGTTCTCTCTTTGGCAAATTCGACACTCTGATCACAACGATGAAGTCTATTTGGCGATCGGGTGTCATTTGGCCCTTTAAGTGGCCCGCCGACTCAACACGACATTTAATTTGCAAGTCTTATTTCTTTTCCCGTGTTTTGACATGTAGGTATTAGCAATTAAATGTGCTTGAGCTCGATCTCAGTCTTTCTCGACTCGTAAGCTCCTTATGCCGCTTCCCATTAACTTAAAATATATTTAAAAATTAATTTAAATTAACATTATATAATATATTTTAATAATTTTAAACTAACTTTATATTAAATATAAAAATATAAAAATGAATAATTTAATTTAAAACTAAAAAAATCAAACTCAACAATCAAGTCAAGCTCGAAATTTTCAAACATACTCCAGCCTAAAAAATTTTAACGATCTAAGCTCAAGTTTAGTAAATGAGCTAGAACCGAACTCGAGCTTGAGCTCAATATGAATTAAACAAATTTAACTCGATTAGACAGATACTTGACTCGTTCACATCCCTAGGCTCTAATCTTTTGATTCCCCCCTCGTTTCATGTTAAGACAGGCTATTCGACCGATTTAGTTTTTGGAGTTCAATGGTTAGAGTTGTTTGGTCCATGCGTTAAAAGAGTTCCGCCCCTGGAAACAAGAGTGATTCAAGAAAGTAAGAGCTTATTCAACAAAGATGTAGATTTTATGTTGATTACAGAGCTTTAAATCGAGCCATGATTTTGGATTAATACCATATGCCATTGGTAGATGAATTACATGGTGCCAATTTTTTTTTTTCAAAATTGGATCTTACACCACCTTATTTGTTGTGGATGGGGAAACACATGAGGGTTATTATGAGTTCGTAGAAATGCCATTAAGGTTATCAAATGCCTTAAGACAATATTTCATGATGAATCCTATTATTCGACCATTTTTATGGAGATTTGTGTTGATATTTTTTATGTTCTTAGATTCTTACTATAGTGGTTCGTTAAAAGATCATAATCAACTTCTACCAAAGGTTTTAGCACTGTTGTAAACACATGCATTATTTTTCAATCATAAAGGATCAAATAGCTCATTTGGTACGTAGTTTGTCTTGATCTATTGGTTGGGAGTTTTGATTATCAATTAAAAGATCTCGAATTTGAGTCTCTCTTATGTAACCGAGCTCCTACTTCTTTGGAATAATTGAGAAGTTTTTTGGGTTTGACAAATTGTTACTGGAAACGTGTTCAGCACTATCCAAGCAATATGGCACTTTTGACAAATTTTCTATCCCAAGAGAAATTGCAGTGTGCAGTGGACAGTGGGCAGTGGATAGAAGAAAAGCCCAATCGGCCTTTGAAGATTTTAAAAAGTAGTGATTGCTTTACCAGTTTTGGCATCTCCGGATCTTTCACTTTCCTTTATAGTGGAGATTTGACTGCAAATCGACGGTGACTGCAAAGCTCAAAATTACAATTTCTTATAAAATTGCCAAATGGAAGAACTGCCACTTTTTCCTTCAATTGCTCGTTTGAGTTTAGTGCCATGGGATGCACTGGTTCTGTATTTATGCAATTCAACTTTGCTCTTGATGCATTGTCTTTGTTGGGCTATCTTCGCTACAGACTTCTTGCGGCAACCAGGGGTTCTTCTATGTGCCTGTCGCGTGATGATTTTTTGGATGGACCATGATGAATGCTGGTTCTCACCAGCTACTCCTTGGATGGTTTGGCCGGGCAACCAGGAGTTGCTAGCCTCTAGACTGAAGATTTTGCTTGTTGGACATTTTGCCTTGCATTCTGTATCTTTTATGATGTTCTAGTTCTTCTTTTTTCTTTGCTCTGTTGCAACCTCTATTGGCCTCATCATTTTTAGTTTTTGAAATGTTGATGCTCTGTTTTTCCTGTTAGCATCTCGCGGGTTCTTCCTCTTTATACCTTATGTGATTTTGCTTTTATACGAATGATATGGGTTTTGCCTCCAATTTTCCCAAAAAAAAAAGAGATAAGATGCTTCGGGCATAGCAATACATGCATTTTTTTTTTGGAAAATTGGGGACAAAGCCCATTTCATTAACTATAAAAACAAAATTATAGAAATTGTAGAGTTGTTACAAAAAATTGTGTTTGTAAAGAAAACACAAAGATAATTAAGACAAAAAGGCCAAACTAAATAAGCAAAGGGGCAATGGGATAGGACTCAGAATGGAATACAGACATTTTTATATCAACAACACCATCCGCTTGCTTATTTTAGTAAGAAGCTTTCACCACTAATGCATAAAGCGTCCACATATGCTCTAAAATTGTTTGCAATCACTAAGGAAGTTAGTTATTGGCGTCAATATTCGTTAGGCAACAAATTCATGATTTGTACTGATTAAAGGAAAGTGTTCTAGAATTGATAAACAAATTATGCGAACTTCAAAACAGGCAAAGATTTCTTGTCAAATTATCAAAGATTTCTCTGGTGAAACTGTTTTTTACGATCATAATAATGAAGTTATTTTCTCCACAGTAATTTCACAATCAAATTTATAAAATGTTGTAGCCTCCCCAAATAAAGTCTTAGGTTTCGTTTGGGACGACTTTCTTATTACTTCTTAAAGTAGCTTTTTAATACAAATTTTTTAATTTTTATACTAGATAGTTGCTTTAAGAAGTAGTAAGAAAGCCGTCTCAAACAAAGCCTTAGTTGGTAAACGATATTATAAGCAATCCTTATAAGTTGTCTGATTGTGGCATTTAAGAAAGCATAATATTACTTTAAACAGAGATTTATTTTGGCTGCCAGTTCACCACTTCGCTAAACAATCATGAAAGAATTGCATTGCACTCCCGCCTGTCGGCAAGCGAAAAATGATAGTCAAAAGCTCAAGAGTTTTTTTATAACTATAAGCCATTCCTACTGTGATTTAGGAGGAAGTGGCAATGAACTTTATTATAGGATTACCAAAGTCTAAAGGAAATATGATAATTCTTGTGGTTGTGCATTGATTGTCAAAATACACTCATTTTTTGCTCTTCACAATACTTTTGCAGCAATTGCAATGGCCGCAACATTCGCATATTATCTTTGCAGGCTGCATGGAATTTTATAAGTGATTGTTGCTGATCGATATCCTTTTTTATGAGTGAATTTGACAAGAACTGTTTCATTTTAGCTACACAACTTTTAAGTCATAGCAGTGCAGATTGCAGAAGCTACCAATAGAGGGTTAAAATAATATTTGTGAAGCTTTCTGATGGAAACACCAAATCTGTGGCTGAATTTTCATCCAATACATTGAAATTTACAGCAACCAAAATCACACCTTTTTTATGGGAGGCAACTGTTGAACTCGATGGACTGATCTTCACCTGATAGGCCGATTAGTGTAACAAGGAGAGGATGAACAATAAGTAGAGGAAGTAGAAAGTAATTCATTTGTATTGAGTTTTACTGTAGCACAATCATGTGTATATATACACAGGTGCAAGTAGAAGATACAATGACTAAAGTATCCTAGGTAGTTATATAAAGTAGAAAAGTTACTGGATTGCAGTGAAGTGGCGGAAGGCTCTGACGAGCGGCATATCAGAGATTCAGTTGGAGTGTAATTGTAGTGGAGCTGAAATACTCTTATCACCGTCCCTCAAGTTGATGGTCTGGAAAACTATAACTTGTTGCGAAGAGTATGAAGTCGTGTTGAAGGAAGAGACTTTGTAAAGATGTCAACAATTAGATCCATTGCGGAGATGTGATGAACGTCAATATATATGCTTAGCTTGAATGCAATCACGGATGAAGTGATGATCGATCTCTATATTTTTTGTGCGAGCATGTAAGATAGGATTGCATACTATGGACAAGGCCAAAATGTTGTCACAGAAAATTGGAGTTGTATGTAGCCGAATTTGAAAATCCTAACAGAGATGGCAAATCCAAATGAGATCCGTGGCAATGACGGAAAGAGAATGATACTCAGCTTCAGTGGAGGACCTTGCTACCGTGGACTATTTCTTGATAGACCAAGTGATGAGAGATTTAGTGAGATGAATGCAGTAACATGTAGTGGATTTGCGATCTAAGGAGTCACCGGCCCAATCTGAATCAAAAATTGCAGAGAGGTGTAGCTCTGTCTTGGGTAGAAAAAGGCTATAGTAGATTATGCCTTATAGATAGCGAAGTGCCCGTTTAAGTAGTTGATAATGTAGAAGCAATGGGTGATGCATATGTTGGCATAACTTGTTTACAACAAAGGTAATGTCTAGTTGGGTGGATGACAAGTATTGTAAAGAACTTACAAGTTGGCTGAAGAGTTCCGGTTGGCTGAAAGGAATTTGTAAGGCTAGATCAGAGAGCAATTTAGATGGTAGGGGTGTAGTAAATGGTTTTCATGTGCTCATAGCAGAAATTTTAAGGATTTATTAAGCATAAGAAAGCTGAGAGAGGTGATAGCCTATAGCAGTTCGAGCAATGACAAGATTGAGGAAATGAGATAGTAGTCCAAGATTGCGAGTTTAGAATTTAAGTTGAAGATTGTTGATGAGAGATGAAATGAAAGCGGATTTCTTGCCAGTGATAAGTATATCATAGATGTAGATTAGGATGTATATGCTGATTGTTCTTTCTGTAGGATAGGAAAGGAAGGGTTAGCCGAACTTATTATGAAGTCTTTGTTAAGAGAGTTGCTATTTGCATGTTTTACATTCTTGTAACTTGTATTATTTTGATGATTACAAATATTATTATTTTTTGTATAGATATCTCCTAACATTTTTTGAAAGATTTATTTTTTGCTCGTGTGTACTAACATTTCAGGAAAATTAAACTCCAAACCATGAAGACTTCAAATCAAAATTCAGCATACAATCCTTTATAAATTGAGATTTTAAATTGTTCTTTAAATTGAGAGGGACTGATTGTAATTGAGTGAATAAAAATACCCACACACACACACATAAGGAGATTTTATAAAAGTTGTACTGATCGTACGGGACGAACCTAGTTCGTACAGGACGATCAGGTCAGTTGTCTCCTCTTACGAGCAATGGAACGATCAGGAATCAAGGAAATTTTTCTCTAAGTACTGATCGTCTAGGACGAAATTATTTTCGTCCCAGGACGATTTGAGCTCTGTAAGAATTTCGTTCAAACGAAATCTATAATCGTTCCAGGACGACTTGGCCTCTGTAAGAATTTCGTCTAGACGAACTCAAAAATCGTCCCAGGACGATTTCCTCTATGTAAGAATTTCGTTCAGACGAAATTCATAATCGTGCCAGGACGAGTTGTCCTCTGTACAAATTTCGTCCAGACAAAATCCTGATCGTCCCGGGACGAATTAAATCAACACTTCAATATCTGGCGGCGTTATGCACTTTTTGGAACTGACCTATGGAATAACTGATCGTCTAGACGAACCTAGTTCGTACGGGATGATAATCGTGTACGAACAGAATTCGTACCAATATTCATAAGGATCATTTCCGACACTTTAAGTAAAATCCTCCGGGACGATCCACGATCGTACGGGACAATCCATTCGTGTTAACTTGAAAATTCTGCAGTTTTGGACAGTTTTTCTTGTCTCTCCTATATAAGGTCCAATTTTTACTGCCACCCAATCTTTTTGCTCATTGATCTTCGTGCTTATTGAAAGAAGAGTCAAGGAGAGAATGTGAGAGAGCATTCAAAGGAGGATTCCTACCACTGGAGCATGAAGGCTTCACTTGATGTTCAAATGTAAGATTTCCTACTTGTGATTTGAGATTACTTTACTCTTTTCTTTCTTCCTTCTAGAATTTTTGTGAGGAGATCTGTCAAGGAGATCGGGTTCTCTACCCACACTAGGAGAGTGTGAAAGGACGAAGGGTTCTCTGCCCACACTAGGAGAGTGTGAAAGGACAAAGGTATCTCTGCTCACACTAGAAGAGTGTGAAAGGACGAAGGATTCTCTGCCCATATTAGGAGAGTGTGAAAGGACGGACGGTTCTCTGCCAACACTAGGGATAGTGTAAAAGGACGACGGTTCTCTGCCGCACCGGGTAGTGGTGGAAAAGTGTTTGTAAAGGCTTCTCTGCCTTGCTGTGGGTGCAAAAGGAGAGACACTATTGGTATTAGTGCAATACTCAGAGGGTGCCTCTGGGGAGTGGATGTAGGTCTGGTTTAGACCGAACCACTATAAATCTTGTGCCGTTTATTTTTGCTGCTTTTTATTTTCTGCATTTTTTTGTTTAAAAAAGTTGTGGTTGAAAAACTTTTTATAAAAATTCATTAAAGTTTATTTTTGGTTCAACTTATCTAAAAGAGGGATAATTTTTAAAATACCAATTCACCCCCCTCTTGGTAGCCTTGGGACATTAACTTAGGTTTAACAACCTATTCACTAGACTCAACAGTCTTGAGCAGTGAGGTAGGAGGAAAATGTGGCAAACCATAAACACGGTGCTTGTTTGAGGCCATAAATGAATTAATGGAGAAGGCATACATTATGTGGATAATGAGGATCCTAAAATCCTTGTGGCTAGGCCATGGATATAGTTTCATTAATTTTAACACATCAAGTTGAAGTATTGGCTAGTCATGATGCAGAGCGACAGTTAGTAATACGCGGATGGTAGGAAATTTGATTATACGGCTAAATGTCTCGTGATAGTCAATGTCGTGTTTTTATTTGAATCCTTATGCAACGAGACGAACTTTATGGAAAGAGATAGAGCCATCGGCAAGACATTTGATTTTATAAATCCATTTGCAGAAAATAAGTTGTTGATCACCATGAGGAGAAATAAGAGATTGGGTGGTTCCTTGAGCTTGAAGTGCTCGAAACTCGATTGACATGGCATGACTCCATTCCAGAATTTTATTAGTAGCTGTAAAGCAAGTAGGAGTAGGATTAATGGTGTGATGAAGATCTAGAATGATATGTGGTTTGAGAACCAGTATGAAATCGAGTGATCATTAGGTGGTGAGGTTGTGTTATTGCAGGAGGAGTTGGAATTGGAGATGAAGAACTGGAGAATGTTGGAGTGATTGTGGGACACATTGAGGCTACAGTTAAGGTGGATAGGTTGGGAAAGGATGATATTGGAAGGTTAGAAGAAGATGTTGAATTGTGTTGTGGATCGATATTTGAATGAGCAGTGGAATTGGTAGTGGTGGGGGGATATAATAGGAGGGAAAAAGGGTGCAACAGATTGAGTTTGGGGTGGGGATACTTTGGTGGAGGTTATGGGAATGGAGGGAAAGTTTGTTTCATCAAAAATGACATGGTGGGAGACAATTATTTTGTTGGTGTTGGGATGATAACATTTTTTAGCCTTTTTGGTTAGTTCCCTAGCTGAAGAAAATACAAGGGCCAGAACGTGGCGCAAGTTTGTGAGGAGCATAGGGTATGAGCCAAGGGAAGAAGTGACAGCTAAAATGGCTAAGCAGATTGTAGGCTAGTGGAATATGATATATAAGCTCATAAGGTGGTTTAGAAGAGGTATTCCAAGAGGGGAGATGGTTGATTAGGTAACCCGTTGTGATTAGAGCATCAGTCCAAAACTGAGGCGATAGATGAGCCTGGAATAGAAACGTGCGAGTAGTATTTAAGAGTTGCCCATATTTGCATTATGCAATACCGTTTTGTTGTAGAGTATAAGGGAAAGTATACTGATGGGTTATGTCATGATGAGATAGAAATGAGCTCAATACGTTACTAAGGAATTGCCTCCCCCATCAGTTATGTTTGTTATAATAAATAAGTTTAGATATTTTTCAATAAGATTCTTAAAATGGATGATAGATTGAGAAACATCATATTTTTGTTTGAGAGTATAAAGCCAAGTGTAGTGTGTGGTCATTTTTTAATAACAAGTAATATCGAAAACCATCATAAGAAAAAAACCATCATAAGAAAGAATAGGGGGAGGACCCCAAACATCGATGTGTATTAAGTTTAATGGAGCTTGAGATACATGGTGAGAGGGAGAGAAAGGAAGCCTTTGACTCTTTGTAATGGAACAAGAACTACATATAGTGTGAGGGGAAATACATAAAGCATGAAAAAACTTAGATAAAGAGGCAAGGATGTTAAAGTTGGCATGAACCAAACGTCAGTGCCAGGTTTGAGCAGAAGATGGGGCATCAATGCTGGCTGCTGCAACGATGATGGTGGATGGAGTTGAGCAGAGAGAAATTGGATTCAAATTATTATGACATGGTCCGTGAAGAAGTGTTAGATTGGTCGTCTGATCCCTGACATGAAAACTAGATTTGTCAAAGGCAATGGATAGTTGTTATCATGTATGAGTTTGGAGCTTGAGAGAAGTCTGTGAGTTAGATTAGGAACATGAATTAAGGGATTGAGGGAAATCTTATGAGTGGGTGTTGGTATCAAAACGTTATTATAATGTTGTATAGGAAGAGAGATACCATTAATTACCAACGAACACTTGATCTTTGCTGGAGTATGGTACAGGCTGATTAAGTGGAAGGGGATCAAGTGTGAGGTAAGTAGTAACACTGCTGTCCAAGTGGCACAGAGCAGGGTGTTGATGCATACCTTATTGTTGGGTGATCTTTTCATTCTTAAAAGGCTATAAATTCCACTTATTTATGTCACATTGATGACTCCCCTTCTATATTTCTCTCATACATGCTTTACATGTGATGTCCCCTATCTTGATTCCTTCCCCTCATATCGACTAAATGATTGCAGGATCTTTGAGTGTGTTGAATAGCTTGTTGAGCATGTCTTCTTTGAATTAGAAGAACTTAAGAATCTCACTATGCACCAAACAAAAAAAAACAATAAGGTATCATCCCTAATCGAGAGTGTTCTTAGATTAATACATAAGATGTAATTAACCATAAGGGCTTGTTGTGAAATCCCTTAAGTAAAATGAAGCAAAACTCTTAAACATCGAGGTGCCTTTTAGTGTAATGATTAAAATTTTATTAAGAAACTCTGTAATTAAATATTCTCATCCCGAAGAAATATTAGGATGGGTGACATCGTAGTAAGTTATACTAATAACACAAAATTGTGAAGTCATTAGGCTAAAGTGGATAATATCTCAATATTTATGAGTTTTAGCTGTTACAGCCGTGCTTGTGGCAAACTGACACCCACATCAAATAAATATCATTATCTATCAAAATGTATATGCAAAAGACACTATTTTTTATGGAAAATCATATGTATGATTCTATCTGCTATTTTATTGGTCTACATGCATAGAATGTAAAGATCTACGATTATTTTGTCCTATGAGACAGTGTGATCATCTCCTTTGCATTCTAATACCTGTGAGTAGTTTTCTTTCGAAAACCCACACTAGCATAAGGATGTGCCAAGTTAAATTAAAATATAAGAAATTCTATATGTACTACATTATACTCTCTTATGCACTTTTTTGTGAATATACTTTATAATTAGAAAAGTTATAAAAATAAGTACAAGATATAAGTATGATCATCCTCAACAGACCCAAGAGCCATGAAAAGATCAACATTAGCTCTAAATCTTTTAACTTATACTTCACTACAGGAAAATACGTTATTACTGGCGGACAATATCCGTTGGTAACAGTAGAAATCTGCCAAAAATATGAGCTTTACGACGAATTTCCAGCCAAAATAATCCGACAGTAATTCACGCGTTGTGAAAAAATAGAGGAAGATGGCATTTTTTTGGCGTTGTATACTGGCGTATAATCCGCCGGCATTTTTGATGGAGAGTATATGCCGGAAATACCGGTGGATAATCTGTCGCCTAATAACGTTGAATATTACCGACGTGGTTTACAGTCGTAATATTTACCGGAATTAACGGCACAAATTTCTGCCGAAGACGTCATCGTATCGTATTATTGGCAGGGTTTCTGACGAAAAATTCATCGGAAACATGTTGCATAAAAAAAAACAACAACAACAACCTTCTTTCTTATATATCAGCAGGAAAATCCAACAGTAATAACGGATTTAATTTCCTGTAGTGCTTATCAAGTTTTTGTACATCAAAATAATTGTGTATATATTACTTTGGTTAAATTATAATGCATATTTACTATTTTCCAATTGATTTCCCTCATTAGCCAGCTTGTATTAAATGCACTTTGAAATCACAACCTTCTTCATCTTAGAACCACTTCTTGAATTAAACCTTCTTTACGAATAATTCATCATCTTAGAATAACTTCTAGGAAAAAAATATCTATGAAGCACCCGGCCAAACCAAACTTTGGAAGTATAAATTAACACTTGTTTATCAATTGTCTGTAATTATCATGGCGGATTTTATTTGAAGCTTTAGTAACAAACTTTTCATAATAAAAAAATATATTTGCATAATAACTGGAACAATACTTTTCCAAAGAGTTTATCTTAATAACTTGATTAATTTATAAAACTCTCAAAATGATTTATACATTTCATGCACTCATAAATAATTTTCATGATGCTGTTATACATAAGACATTTCTCATCTAAATAAAACAATAAGGCTAATTTTTTTTGAATTTTTTTCCTAATCATCAAAATTACCCTTTATTTATCTTATATAAGCATCTTCTTCTATGTTTTAAGAGTAAAATTTACTTTCCTTACTTTGATTGCATACCAAGAATTTATGTTTTTTTTCCTTAGCTCATGGTCAATAAGGTTTCTTTATTTCTTTATATTATTTAATTCATTATTATTATAATAGAATCGTAGGTCAAATTTGATCAACTATCTTATTGGCCTAGTCAATTGAGAATATAACAACCTAGGAGAATATAATCATGAAATCTAGATTATATCATGTCTTTCTTTTTTTAGATTACTCGCTAATATACATAACATTCATAAGCCCAATAATCCTTGCAAGCACAAATCAATTTAAAATCATATTAAATAGAATTTGAAAATAAATGTGGCTATTCAACTAAAAGTTAATGTCTTAGATATTATGAGGATGTAACCTCATAAGCTTTCTCTTTTGGGAATCCTCAGACATTCAAATAAATAAATCTTATTCAAATTGGATATTTCACTCAAGGAAAATCTTTAGAAAATAAAACTTTTCTTATATATCTCATATATGTTTGTTGAATTTATGTTAGTCTAGATTGATCTTTGATACCTCATTTTAAGCTTCCTTCTCCAAGCTCTAATAAAATTTTAAAAATAAACTAAAAATTCCTAACCCTCTTCTTGGGCTTTCATACTCATTATATCTCATTTTCTATTCAACAACCAACTCTAGGCCACCTAATTGCCTATCCTTGAAGAAGCGATACTAATTCAATTACAATATATCTCCATGTCACTCAACCTCTTTCATTCTAGGGGGATTGATCATTTTGTCCATAAATTGTCACATCCATCTTTAATCTTTGTGATCATTTCAACTCTATGATGCCTAATACCCCTTTTTGTTAAAAGAATAATTGCCATGAATGTCTCTAGTCTCATATGTACCAACTTTTTTGTATAGTACTTCTCCTTTTAAGAGAGGGGCTATCTCAACCTTCTTCAATTGCTTGTTGATTACATGTCGCTCAGTGCCCCTCCTTCAAAGGATGGTCTATCTAGACTAAATCCAATCCCACATTGGCTACTAGTCACTTGAATTCTCTTCCTTCTAAGAAAGAGATTGTCATAACGACATCTATTAATCATTAAATAAATGTATCATAATTTCATATCCTTTTAAGTAAATGGATATCTTGATTATCTTTATTATTACATCAACATTTAATCAATATATTTCTTTCTTGAAGAGAATATGCATCAAATTTCTTTAATTGACTATTAATAATAAGCTCTCCCTCTATTAAGGATGGGAAATTACTACAATCATCATGATGCATTAGCTAACAACCAATACCAAACTTCTTAGTTCCCATTTATTTTAAGGTGAGTGATTGCTCAAATAACCTATAATAGCTTATTGATTCTAGATTGCTCTTTTTCCTTCTAAGAGAGGGATTTCCCTTATAATCTCTAGTCACCTAAGAGCATCATGTTACCTCTTCTCATCCTTTTAGGAGATATATTTTCGTTATCATCTCTAATCTCCTACAAATTCTAAATCATATAATCCACTTTCTTCTTCACAACTATGAATTGTCCTCGCCTCTATGAGATTACATTCGTATTAATATCTCTAGACTCTATTCACAAATATAGTCTCATTCTTTTGCATTATAATATGACACCTTTCAATTAAGGAAGAACAAGCATCTATAATCTATAACCACTAAAAAATATTTAAATTAGCTTATAATTTATGATTTTTCATTTTCAGAATTTTCATGTTAAAAAATAATGTGATCCATATTAGTTGTATTTTCTTTTTACTTTTCTAAATGTATATATAACTTTTTATTCAAAGCTAATATAATAAATTTTCTCCCACAATGATTATAATATTCTATATAATGCAAAAAAACTATATTCTAAAAGATTTGTTGAGCATTTCTCAAAGAAAAAATTAAATCATTAATTTTTTTAACTTTTCTTAAAATTCTTATTTTTAACTATAGTCCAAGTGTCTTCACCTAAGACACCTAACTTGGTTTTCCTACTCTTAATTTTCTCCCCTAGTTTAATAATCAATTTTGAAAGGTTTCAACTGGTTGTTTCAAAGGCATATGCTCTGAATGCATCAAAGCTCATCTTATATTTTTTATTTCACCATACCATTATATCTCTATATATATATATATATATATATATATATTCTCTCTCTCTCTCTCTCTTTTTCTCTTTCTCTACCCTGTGATGTTCTTGAAGAAAAGCTCCCGCAAAGGCAAGCAGAGAAGGCCATCTTATCTATTCTGCTGCTTTAATGGGTCTGTCGTGGCGGAGTCCGGCGACTTGGAGAAGCCAGCGACTGCCATTGGAAAGGTTAGAAAGAAAGGTGTAGGCTGCTTCTCCTGGTATTGGCTTCGGAGGAAGAAGAAGCCGTTGAAGGATACAAATAACAAGCATGGAGCCAAGGTAAGCTCTTAATATCCTTGTTAATTATATACGAACACTTAGGTTTTAATAAATACATCTCTATAATTTCGTTTTGATATTTAATGAAGCAGATATCAAAATCACATCGTTTATATATATATATATATATATATATATAATGTAATTGCAACATATACTATTGTCTAAATAAAATTATGTTTATATATATATATATATAAATAAAATAAACGTAAACGAAGACTTGCTCTATCGTACTGTCACGAATCTTAACGTCCAATGGACGGTGGATAAAACGGGAGGATTGGAAATCAAACATGATAATAAACTACGAAGGGCTGCCGGGTCGCATCCACGTAGAAGCATCTGTGGGACCCACTGCACCTCTCCAAACATCCAGCGTCGGAAGTCGCTGGTTGCGATACGACTTTTTGTCCCTTTCTCCTCACCGTTTTTAAATTTATCTTCACCAATAGATTTTTGTTTAGTTGTAGAAGTCTTTCGTTTGGTCAAATTCAAATGTGCAATATTTTTTATTTTTATTTTTTGCTTAACACCCATATGGGCCATAATATATATTAAAATTTTAAATTTTACTTTAAAATAGTTGTCCCTCTCAGGAGAGAAATTATTATGTGCGGAGCCTCGGTAGAGCTCTACGTCCGGAGAAGAATTAGGTGTAGCCACGTCAGCGGTACCGAATCCCATTACCAAGCGTTATTGAGTAGTACCGAGACACGGTACACAACAAAGAGGTAAAATGACACATTCTAATTAGTCTTTAGATCACGTTCGACGTCTATACAAAATAATTAATCCCCTCCCACCCCAAAATAACTATATACCTCTAGGTCGAGTTTAATAGATTAGTACTAAGGGCCACACAAAATATTTTGCTTAGATTAATTTAAGCTTAGCATGCATCAAATTATATGCAATTTGAGTTACTTTATAATCAATGACTTGCTTAATCTAATATATATTTCTTGAGATGACTTGCTCAATGGGAGTCAAGATAAATAAGAATAATTGTGAATATTTGATAAAATTTTGAACAATTTTAAATTTATTTTTTTTAGTAGTCAAATAAAAAAAAATGATGCATTAGTAATTTAAATTTATTTTTTAACGATTAACAAATATGGAATTTATTTTTAAAAAATGCGCCAAAGAAGTTCCATTTACATTCAACATTATCCTCGTCTCCCTTCGTACTTCCAGGTAAAAATCTATAGCAGCCGAAGCGTGCCACCGGCGCCGCAGGAGCCGACAATATTTTCCGCCGCCGCCGTCGGCCAGGTCAACAAGGAACCCTACCTAACGCGCCTTCCACTGCTGACGCCAAAGTACGATGCACAAACCCGGCCTGAATCCTCGAACCTCCGAACCGAACCGGTATCCAACCGCCTAACGAGCGGCCTACCCGAGCCGGAGCAACTAGCAGCTACTCCTTTTCGGGTCAGCACCCAGGCCCGATCGGAATGGGCCAGGAAGCTTGACTCAAAGGCCGGGCTGACGGTTATTGGAGTGACGATTGTCGTTATGGTTTTTTATGGCCGCGCCGCCGCTGTCGTCAGCCTGTGTGCATGCTTTTACCTGGCGGCGATTCTCCGAGAGCCAGTGGTGGCTGAGGTAGAAGTGGGGAAGATGGCCGGCGCCGGCTATGCTGACGTGGACTCGGAGGAGTATAAGAAGAGAGTTGTGATGGAAGGGTTGCTGGGCAGGAGTAAACAAAGGCTAAAGGCACACGTGGAGAAAATTTAGGTCCCCTAAGTTTTTGAATTAATTTTGAATGTGTATAACAAATACCTAATTAATTAATTTTTAGGGGATTTATGTACATATCTCATAAGTTTGGTTGCGGGCAAAAATATACACAGCGATAGAGTTAAAATTTTTATCTCAGCGTTGAACGGATATCCAACACACAAACAGAAGAGAAATAAAACACTAGGATTTTTACGTGGAAGCCCTGAAAAGGAAAAAAATTGACGCTGCCACGCCCAATTGAAAGAATTATACTACTGTTTGCTTGAGTTACAATAAACTGAATTGTCCTTAAAATTTAGGATGATCAGATTATAATAATCAAATCCTAGGTTGAAACTCATTTATAAATATGAATTTGAAATTCTACGATGTTTGGTGGTCGGACGGAATCCTAGAGTCACTTGGAGATCGGATATAATTCCGATGTCACTTGGAGATTGGATGGAATTTTGGCATTACTTGGAGATCGGACAAAATTCCGGCGTCACTTGAAAGTCGGGCGGAACTCCGGCGTCACTTGAAAGTCGGGCGCAACTCCGGCGTCACTTGAAAGTCGGGCAGAACTCCGACATCACTTAAAAGTCGGACGGAACTCCGGCGACACTTAAAAGTCGGGCAGAACTCCGATGGTGGTTGAGGAGGAGCTTCTTCCCTTTTTCTTTTCTTCTATTCTCTTCTTATTACTTGGGTCCCTTTTTAAAAGAAATGATAGACTATTTATAATTTTTTTAGAGTGACATGACACAAAAAATAGAAGGAGGATCAAGAGCAAATGTGGAGTGGTTTGGATGGATGGACGATATTGAATCACTTGATCATAGACTATTCGTCAGACATTTGAAGGTCTTAATGATATCAAAATTCGACAATCTTGGGCTTGTTGGATTCGTCTCGTTGAGCCGCTCTAACGACTATAGGCATGTCATGTTTGGAAACCGTTTGTAATCCAAATTGTGGTTTGAACCTTCCAACAACGCTTCGGGTCTTTGATTTAGACCAATTTGTGCTCGGATTGAGTTGAATTTGGTGTCGTTGGGTTTGTATTTTTTGAGACGCTCAATTCGACTATAAGTTTGCTAAAATCAGAGTTCAGATGGTCCCATATTTAATTTTAGAAACTTCCAACATAATTTTGCCTCGAGATTCGTGCCTGATCAAGATATATTTTGATGATATATCAAGTCTTATGTATTAATATGTCTAATATTTAAATTAAATATTTATTAATATAATATTTTTACTATTTCAATTGCATTAAAATACATAAAAATTATATTTTATATTAAAAAAAAATAAATATTAATAATATTTTCGGTGTTATATAAATGCTTAACAGTTCAACAATCAAATTAATAAAAAAATTAATAAGTAATAGTTTTTAAATAATCATAAATATTATCTCATTTCATGATAAAGGTACTTTGCAAAAGTCTTATGTTTTATTTGGGATAACTTTATTGTTGCTTTGTTTTTCATTTCACAACCACAATATTTATTTGATCACTAATTTTTGCTGTTTTCAAATAATTTTTATATTAGGAAGTTGATTTTTACAACAACTTGAAAATAATTATTTTCTCTACAATAACTTTACAAAACAGTTAGCAAGCTCTCTCAAATGAAGCCTTAGAGTTCATTTGGGCCAGTTGTGATTTTTTATAAAGGTTGTTGTAGAGCTATAATGGAGAAAGGAACTTTTTTGAAAGCTGCTATAAAAAGTAGTTTCATAGCATAAGAATTTTATTGAAAGCAATGAAAATACAGTGACAAAACAAAAATTATGATTGTGTTATGATAAATAAAATAGTGAGAAAGCTGTCCCAAACACATCAAAGTTTACGATCTCATGCGCGATCGGGTTTGATTTATTTATATCAGTAGAGAATTATAAGATGAGTTATTCATACACACATATAAATTCAATGTTTTGTAGGCTATTATTTATCTTTAACACATCAATTAAAAAATATATTTAATTAAATAAGGATATTGATGCAAATGGTAAATAAAAAAAATTTAAGACTTTGACTGGGCCATCCAAACTCCCTCTTCAGCAAATTTATAATTGAAATAATATTTTGAAAAATGAATTTTTGAGACAACTTCTGCAGTATTTTTAAAGTAGTTTTTTAGTACAAAATTTTTTAAACTAGAAAGCTAATTCAAAAAGCAGTAAAAAAATTATCTCAAATGAAATCTTAATGACACCAATTAAGTGAAGTGTCATATGGTGATCATGAGGATGATTAGCAAGAGATTATTATTGAATACATAAAATATAGTAATTTTACTCCCAAAAAAGACATTATCATTTGTTATTATTAATAAAAAAAATGAACCATGACTCATTCGACTATACGTGGCTATATTACCTTGGAAGGGACAAAGCCCACAAGGCCATGGGAGAGATTGATGATGGTTCATATGGATCCCATCAATTTGACCCAAAGCTGAAATTGAAGATAAAATATTTGAATATTTTTTACTATAGATCACTCAAGAATGCAAAAAACAAATAGTACATTAAATGTTAAATCATAAGTCCAATAGTTTATCAATTACCAAAAAAAACTTTCATTCTACAATGGCATCATGACCTTTGAGTATTGGGGAACTAACATTATATGTCTTTTGACCTCCCATACTTTGGAGGCTATAGATTTGTAGTTACAACTAATTATAAGCATTAACGGCTATATTCATATTTACCATTACGTATTTACTCTTCTTACCAAGCTGTACCGCTTATATATATTAAACTTCTGTATGTCTTGAGATAATGAGATTACAATTCATCTTTGCCTCTTCTCTGTTTTCTTTCATTCCTGAATTCTCCTCTCCGACTGTCTTCAACATTTCTCTCATGGTATCAGTTGCCTAAATGGGAGATCAAAATCAAGAATCTACTACTGTTCTTTTCTCTTCCTCCCAATCCGACCAGACCTCCACCTCCTCCACTGCGGCAAGTCACATTCCTCCTCCTTTGAAGTTTCTTGTCTCTAACATAAAGAATTTAGCTCCTCACCTTCTTACAACGGAGAACTACCCAATCTGGCGCGTTCAACTTCTCCAGCAATTCACGGCTAATGGTTACGCCGGATATCTCACCGGAGCGATCACTGCCCCTACCAACTCCTCCTATGCTGCTCACGCTCAATGGACTCTAATTGACAGTAATCTTCTCTCCGCTCTTTTCTCCACCATCTCGCAGTTGATTTTACCTTATATCATCACCTCCACCACCACTCATGACGCTTGGATCGTTCTTGAACGTCGCCTCCAACTCACCAGCCGTTCTCGGGTTATTCAACTCAAGAACGAGTTATATCGCATTCAAATGAAAGATCTACCCATTCACCAGTACCTCATCCGCATCAAAACCATTGTGGACAATATCACTGCCTCCGGTTCTCATATTGACCCCGAAGATATCATGCTTCATATCATGAACGGACTCCCTCCCACTTTTAATTCTTTCAAATCCACCATCCGCAATTCCTTGCTTCCAATTGATATTGACACCTTTTACTCACTTCTGTGCAACGAAGACATCCACATTCAGCAAGAACTCAACCAAGATCAATCACTCTCTGCCACTGGTACTGCCCTCTATGCTTCGCCTAACACCAACTCCCGCTCTCGCAACAACACCAACAACAAACGCTTCGGCAAGTCCAAGAACTCCCAGTCCACTCCTAATCCTCCGGCTTACACTTACAATCAGCCTCCTAATCAGAATCCTGCCAGACTAGCATGTCAAATTTGTGGCAAAATTGGCCATATTGCGCTAAATTGCTGGCACCGGAATAACCCCAAATACGCACCTACTGATACTCGTCCTCCCCGGGCTCTTCTTCCGAATCAGAACACTGCCACCACCCACGACTGGGTTCTTGATTCAGGTGCGTCCGCGCATCTCACTCGGGATGCCTCCCAACTTTATTATCCGACGACTTACCAAGGATCGGACACGGTCTCCACCGCCAACGGTTCCACGCTTCTAATTCATAATGCCGGTCAGGGTCTTCTTCCTCTGCCGGACACCACTCGTAAGCTTCATCTTCACAATCTTTTGCATGTTCCCTCTTTAACTCACAATCTTCTTTCGGTATCTAAGCTCACAACTGATAATTCTATTTCCATAACCTTCGATGCTAATGGCTTCATTATGAAGGATCTTCGGGACCACCGTCCTCTTCTTCTTGGACAACTCCATAACGGCCTTTACCGCATTCGCATCCTGCCTGAGACCAGTCACGCTGCTCTCACGTCCACTATCTCCTCCACTCACCAATGGCACTCGCGTCAATTTCCAAATTTAGCTCCTGTAAATTTTTCTTTTATTTGTGACTCTTGTAATCTGGCTAAAAGCCACAAGATCGTCTTTAATAAAAGCATTTATTCTACTGTTGCTCCATTTGATTTAATCCACACAGATCTTTGGGGTCCAGCTCCACAAAATTCTATTGACAGTTATCGCTATTACATCATCTTCATAGATGACTATACCCGCTTCTCTTGGTTATATTTTTTACACTCAAAACAAGAAGCTCTTCCAATCTTTAAATCTTTTTACAAAATGGCGCGAACCCAATATCAGAAAACTCCTAAAATTCTGAGATCCGACGGCGGCGGCGAATATACTAGTCATGCGTTCAGATCTTTCTTACAAGAAAACGACATTCTTCAGCAACTATCTTGTCCCCAAACTCTGGAGCAAAACGGTCTTGCCGAACGCAAGCACCGTCACCTCCTTGATCACACCCGTGCCCTTCTCCACGAATCCGGCCTACCTCACAAAATCTGGGCTGAAGCCATTTCTACCGCACATTACCTCATTAACTTGCTCCCCTCCAAAGCCATCTCTAATCAAATTCCCACTCAACGACTCCACGGCAATCCTCCTGTCTACAATCACCTTCGCACGTTCGGCTGTCTTTGTTATCCTTGGCTTCGTCCTTACGCCACGGATAAACTCTCGCTCAGATCTGCAGCCTGCATTTTTCTGGGCTACTCACCAATTTACAAAGGCTACAAATGCTACAATCTCCTCACAGGCAAAACCCATATATCACGTCATGTTGTCTTTCACGAACAGCACTTTCCCTATAAACATACCAACACAGAATTGCCTACCTCTTCTACTCCCAATAACCACAGCATCCCGCCCTCTCTCCTTATACCCACTTCGGCAATAAACACTTCCCAGGATCCCAAAATTGATCCAATTATACCCTTACCTCCAACGACTACAAACACACCGCGGATCCTATCTCACGCGGAGCCTAATGACGCACATCATGAACCTCTTTCCTTAAACCCATCTCAGCAACCAACTCCTGTCCCTCGCCTTACTCACCCGATGCAGACTTGCTCTAAATCCGGTATTCATAAACCCAAACAATTTCTAAATCTTCTCACCCAAACCACCACCCCCTCCAACCCCACTACCTACAATCAAACAAAGAAAATAGATCACTGGAAGAAGGCCATGAACACCGAATTTAAGGCTCTTATACATCAAGCAACCTGGACATTAGTTCCCCCGCCGCCAAACAAGCCTGTTCTAGGATGTAAGTGGACTTTTAAGACCAAAATGCTACCCAATGGACAAGTTGATCGTTACAAAGCAAGATTGGTTGCCCTCGGTTATGATCAGAAGTTCGGCGTCAATTACACTGAGACATTCAGTCCCGTTGCCAAAATGCCAACGATCTGATTACTTCTCACTGTTGCCCTTCACTGCAACTGGCCCATGTACCAACTCGACATCTCTAATGCCTTCCTGCATGACGATCTACCCGATGACATTTACATGCGTCAGCCCCCAGGCTTCATTGATCAAAAACATCCTACAACGGTTTGCAAGCTCCACAAATCTCTATATGGTCTAAAACAGGCTCCCCGGCAATGGTTCCAGAAACTCACAAGCTTTCTTCAATCGCAAGGCTTCACTTTCAGCCGATCAGATCCGTCCCTTCTCCTCCTAAACACGGTAAAAACTCAACTCTACATCCTTATTTATGTTGATGACTTTCTCGTAACAGGCAACGACCCCGCCGCCATTCAAAAACTTCTACAACAACTACAATCACAATTCGCCCTCAAACAACTAGGCCACATCTCACTCTTTCTTGGAATCCATGTAATTCAATCTAAAACCGGATACTTTTTCTTGCAAAAACATTATGCTACTAAACTCCTCAACGATGCAGGCTACGCGAATTGCAAACCAGCCCCGACTCCGATCACACCGCCCCCTAAACAGCAAGAGCCGAACACCGCTCCCTTTCACGATCCTTCCTTATACCGTCGCCTCGCCGGCTTGTTACAGTACCTATAAATCACTCGTCCGGACATAGCCTACGCCACCAATCGGGTATGCTAGCACATGCAAAGTCCGACGGATCAAGACTTCCGTGCTCTCACTCGCCTGCTTCTATATATCAAGGGCACTCTCTACTATGGTCTACCCATCACCATAGGGAGCCTCGAACTTCACTCCGACTCGGATGCGGACTGGGCGTCCGATTCTACCGACTGAAAGTCCATCTCTGGATTTTGTACCTTCTTCGGTCCAAATCTCATATCCTGGACTGTCAAAAAGCAAGCAACGGTCGCGAAATCCTCAACAGAGGCCGAGTACAGGTCGTTGTCTGCAGCAGCGTCGGAGGTCATTTGGCTCCGTCGCCTGGCGACCGAGCTTCACATCCCGCAACGATCTCCTAATGTCATACACTGCGATAACACCTCCGCCATTGCAATAGCTAAGAACCCTGTTTTCCATGCCAGAACGAAGCACATCGAGATCGACTATCATTTCATTCGGCAGCAAATCAACTCCGGCGATCTCCGGCTTGTACACATCTCTTCTAACAATCAAATAGCAGACATTCTCACTAAGCCGTTCACTACAGCTTGGTTCACCGATCTTTGTAGCAAATTAAACATTCGTTCATCGAATGCCTAATTTGAGGGACGATATAATCACTAACGGCTATATTCATATTTACCATTACGTATTTACTCTTCTTACCAAGCTGTACCGCTTATATATATTAAACTTATGTATGTCCTGAGATAATGAGATTACAATTCATCTTTGCCTCTTCTCTGTTTTCTTTCCTTCCTGAATTCTCCTCTCCACCTGTCTTCAACATTTCTCTCACTAATGAGTATTTTTCTAAGTGAGCCAAAATTTAAGAGAAGTAAAAGAAAAAACATGATATACTTTTTAGACATCACACTAGATATGTCGTCACTTTTATTCTCTATTCTCAATAGATTTTTTTCGTCTCTTAAGCCACTGTAAAGAACTAGAGAATTACAATTCAAAATCATTAAAAGGTTGCCTCAAAAGAGATTTCTCAACTTTTACAAGAAAATCAAAAGTTTCAAACTGTGTGATAGTTTTATCTGTCATATCCAAGCTCTATAAGTAACCCACACAGTATAATACCCCTCTATATGTAAGATTAATTGGAATATATGCATGTAAAAGAGAATAACATAAGTGAATGACTTCATACATGATACATGAAATTGTTTACTTTTGAATCTAAGATTTTACTATGGCCTTTTACATATCATAACCTAAAAACACATTGAAAGATGAATAATCAAAATCATATTATTCTAAATCTTGAATATAACATTTTTATAACTTATAAGGTAGAGATCATCATTGCTAAGTTTTACAACAACCTAATCTCATGAGCTTAAAGACCATTAACAGCATTTATATTCAAAATAAAATTTTGATCATTTTTTTCTAAATAAAAATATAATAAATATTATTATTATAAGGCATGCAATGATGCAAAGTCAATTTTCTCTAATAATTATTAAATAGTTACTGTTGCGTCTAGAGTATTCACGGCGGTAGAGAAATATAAAATTTAGAGTCTTAGCATTGTACGAAGATCCAGCACACAAGCATATAAGAGATAGTGTAGCGTTCATAAGAGACATTAGAGTTTTTACGTGGAAACCCCTTAAAAGGGGGAAAAACACGGGGGCCTGGCCAAGTTTGAATGAATCCACTAGAATTTACAGTCAATTACAAATGAGACTCTTTTTAGGGAGAAGGCCTTAGCTTGATGTCACAAATGTAGATCATATAGAGCACATTAAATTGTGGGGGTTACAATAATCAATATAGATATGTTTGTTTGGTCGACAAAACCATAGTTGATATGATAGAGGTCGGAAAGACTATAATAGGCAGGAGACTGGGGTAAGAAAGACCATTGTCTGGCGATGTAGGTTGGAACGACCATAGTATGCAGGAGACCGAGGTCAGAAAGATCGTTGTCTAGAGATGTAGGTCGGAAGGACCGTAATATGCAGGAGGTCAGAAGGACCATAGTCGGCAGGAGATAGGATTCTAAAAGACCATATTTGGCAGGAGATCATTGTCAAAAAGATCGTTGTAGTAGAACGATACTCTGGTAGAACTCTGGCATCAGGTGGTGGCCCGACAGAAGTCTGAGCCTCAGGTGGTGGTCCGACAGTAGTCTGAGCCTCAAGTTGTGGTCCGGTAGAAGTCTGAGCGTCAAGTGCTGGTCCGGCAAAAGTACATGCCTCAAGTGGTGGTCCGACGAAAGTTCGGGCATCAAGTAGTGGTCCGATAAAGTCCGGGCCTCAGGTGGTGGTCAGGCGGAAGTCTGGGAGTCAAGTGGTGGTACGGCGGAAGTCCGGGCATCAGGTGGTGGTCCGGTAGAAGTTCGGGCCTCACGTGGTCGTCCGGTAGAAGTCCGGGCCTTAGGTGGTGGTCCGACGAAAGTCCGGGCCTCAGGTGGTGGTCCGACGGAAGTCTGGGCCTCAGGTGGTGGTCCGACGGAAGTCCGGACGTCAGGTGGTGGTCGGGTGGAAGTTCGCGTGTCAGGTGGTGGTTGGACGAAAGTTCGGGCCTTAGGTCATTGTCCGGCGAAAGTTCGGGGGTCAGGTGGTGGTCAAGCGAAAGTCCGGGCCTCATGTGGTGGTCCGGCGGAAGTCTGGGTGTTAGGTGGTGGTCAGGTATAAGTCTGAGCCTCAGATGGTGGTCGAGCAAAAGTTCGGGTCTCAGGTGGTGGTCCGACAGAAGTCGGGGCCTCAAGTGGTGGTCAGACAGAAGTCCGGGCCTCAGGTGGTAGTCCGACAGAAGTCAAGGCCTCAAGTGATGGCCCGCTGGAACTAAGGCGGTGGTCGATGAGGCAAGAGCGATCTCCGATCTCTCTCTTGCTTTCTTGCTTCGAGCCCCTTTTTAAGAGGAGGTGGGGTCTATTTATAGATTTCCTAGAGTTGCATGACCCGTAAATAGGAGGATGATCAAGGGAAAATGGGGAGTGGTTTGCATGGATAGTCGATGTTGAATCCCTTTATATTGGACAGTTCGTTAGATATTTGAAGGTCTTAATGATGTTGGAATTCTGCGATCTTAGGCTCGTTAGATTTGTCTCATCAAGCCGCTCGATTCGACTATAAGCATGTCACGTTTGAAAACTGTTTGTCAATCCAAATTAAAATGCAAATAGTGGGCTCAATATCCTCGCTGTATCCACAAAGCACAAATAACGCGTCTTCCCCACCTCGTCAATTGCCCCTAGTTGGCGACTACTCGTCTTCCCGTCATCGTCGTTTCTCCAGCATCCATCCATCTTCAACGTTTCTTACTTCGCTCCAGTTACAATCTCCAGCCCTTTCGAACCTAACCCGCCATCATAATTCTGTAACATGGCCGATCGTCCAAACCCTAGACTTCTTCAACTCAACATCATCATCCAGTTGCTCGCCCTTTTCTTCCGCTCCTCCGCTCTATTCTCTCCTCCTGACAACCACCTCATCTCCTGCGGATCCATCTCCCCAATCACGCTCCACGACCATCGCATCTTCCTCCCCGACGCCACTTACCTCATTTCCAGTAATCCAAAAATCTCCATCTCCGCCGATGCTAATACCTTTTTACAATCCAACTCATACGCCTCTGTTTACCAATCAGCTAGGATTTTTACCGCTCCTTCTTCTTACGAGTTCGACATCAGAAGCAAGGGCATACATATCATCCGCCTTCATTTTTACCCCTTCTCCTCGGGTAGCCACAACCTCGCCTTCGCTCGATTCCACGTCTTGGCCTCCGGCTTCGTTCTGTTATGCAATTTTACCGCTTCTTCTGATTCTCCGTTGAAGGAGTTCATGTTGAGGGTGGATAGGGAAAAGCTCGTGATCTTCTTCGTGCCTGTGGATTCATCCTCTTTTGCCTTTGTGAACGCCATCGAGGTCATCTCTGCGCCGGTAGACCTTGTAGAAGATAAGGCGAGGCTGGTTCAAACTGATCAAGTTTTGAGCTTTGATGGGTTATCGAAGCAGGTGATGGAAACCCTGTTTCGGATTAATGTTGGTGGTCCGAAGGTGACACCGTTTAATGATACTCTGTGGAGGACATGGGTTCCTGATAATGAATTCTTCCATTCGGATTTTGTTACCAAAATCGTATCTTTTAGTGGTAGGATTATGTATCGGAAGTATAGCGCCAGCCGTGAAGTAGCACCTGATAGTGTGTATAACACTGCAAGGATTATAGATGTTGTTAATTCTTCTGAGGTAAGTTCTAGAATGACATGGAAATTCCCTGTGGATCATGGATATAAATACCTCATTCGGATGCACTTCTGTGATATTGCTAGCTTGGCTCTTAATGAGCTGTATCTTAATGTGTACATTAATGGTTATCTTGCGTATGAAAATTTTGATATCTCCTCGGCAACTGGTGAAGTTTTGGCTTCTCCCTACTATGTGGACTTTGTTGCTGATATGGGGAGTTCAGACATTCTGTTTGTGAGCGTTGGCCCTTCCGGGTTTGCTGGCCAGTCCAGGGTTGATGGGTTGCTGAATGGGCTGGAAATTATGAAACTTAACAACACTGTCGGTAGCTTGGATGGCGAGCTTCCATTTTCTTTGCTTTTACACAGTTCAAGAGGATTCTTCAGTGGAGTTGTCCGTTCGCTGATTTGTTGGTCCGCTTTTGTGATGCTGTCGGTTGTCGGGTTTATGTTGATATTGAGATGGAGGGCTGAGTCAAGGAACCAAATTGCGTGGACGGCATTGCCCGTGGATGCCGCGGGAGTTAAAATTGCAAAGGGAGGCCAATTTGCATGAGGAAAATTCGTATACTGTTGAAGGCATTATAAGTCACAGTTTGGTTGCTTCTTCTGCTGGTTCTGTAAGTTTTCCGGCCAAATGCCTAATATAATGATCTAGAAGAGTGAACTGTGTGAAAGCTATGTGCACTTTCTAGGATGGTAAAGTCTTGTTTAGCTTAGCTTGTGCCTTTCCCCCATTTTAGCTTTCTTATTCCCTTTTTGGTTCTTTTCAACCATGTATTAGAGCTAAAAGCTAATGAAAGTTCTTTATTTTGTGCTTTGAATATAACTTGCAAATAGTTGCTTTGCTATTGAATGCTTTCACATGTAAAATTTGCTTGTTCAACCAATTGGATTCACTGAGCTATCAGTTTTCTTCATTTGTATCTGTGTGATTGTAGAAGTTTAGCATTTCTGAGCTTATGCTTCCATGTTTAAGTTCCCAAAAATTTACTTAATCTTGTAAACAAACCACTAAGCTTAATATAGCATAAACACATTGATGCTTGAGAGCATGATACTTATTACCTTTTGTTAGAGTAGCAGGCAGTTGCAGCACTTTATTAGGTGCTCTAGAAAACTTTTCTTAGGGATTTGGGAGTTGTTTGGTTGAAAATACTGAGTATGAAATAAAAGGGTGGCAAGAGTTTTATTTATTTATTTATTTTTAATTTGGTATGGAATAAAATAAATGTAAAGTAAATTGCTACTGTATTTGTAAAACATTGAAAGTTGCATTTTTATTCAAAATAAACTAGCTCAAAATGGGTGAATTCCTTTCTCTTTGTTTATTCTTTCACTGGTAAACGAATGTCCCACTTTTCCCCAGATTTGATATAGCCACATAGGCATAGGTGTGGCCAACAAGTACCACAATGAGATGTGTTGTTTCCTCAGTAGTTAAGCAATGAAGTAGTTGAACTGTGGCCTCATCCAAAGCAGCATGAGCATCCACGGGAGGCAGCGAGAGCAATGGGTTCATTTTTGTAAGATGGTTCCTTGGATTGATCATTTTGGTTATTGATATCTTCACTGCATAAGAGTGAGTACAGATCGTCAAGCCCAATAGGGCCAAGTTTGGTGTGGATTATAGCTTTGAAGACTTAATAAGAATGAAGCAATTTATTGAGAATGTATAGTATGATATCTTCAGAATCAATGTGGGAACCGGCAAATACAATGTTGTCTACCAAAGCATAGTAAGATCTTTCATGATGATGTGATGAAGTTCATTTTAGTTGAATTATTCTAGAACAATTCGTGGGTTGGAGACGTTTCTCAAGGGTGGCCCAGATTTCATAAGAGGCGTGTGGAATGTGGATTGAGGATGCAGGAAAGTAGTGGAGATATAGTGGAGAATAGGACTGAAGCTAAATTGTGATCAAGTAGTTGCCATGTATTATAGCTTGGTTTGGGTGTAACGTCACAAGTAGGAGAGAGTATTTTTTTTAGGGGAGAGGCCTGAGAACTAGGGAGAAAGCTATCAAAACCATTGGCAGCAGACATTTTGACGATATTAAATTTCCAAACAAGGTAATTATCATTGTTAAGTTGAGTCTTTAGAATGTGTTTGATTAGACATTAGAAAAATTTGAGATAAGAACGTATGGTGATGTCGGCCATGATTTAGGAGTTTGAGGTTACTGGAATATGAGTAGAAGAGCTGTTGGAATCTTCCATGGAGAATAAGAGAAGTTGTAATAATGCAATGAAGCTGGAGGCTTTGATACCATGTAGAATATGAGCTAGTTGAATTCACAGAAGAGTAAAGAGAAAACTAAAAATAGAGAGGAGAAATATAATCTTACATTGCATTCATAGTTCCTTCACTGATTGCCTCAGAAGATTACCTGATCAAATACCATACTGAGAGCAAGGAACCCCTGTCTGCTGCCTCTGTCTAGTGCTCCATCACAACCATAATATGAGAAATAACTTGATTTATACATTATACATGTATAATAATCAACTCATTTCATAACATATTTAACATTAAATTAAGCTTAATATTAAGTTTATCATAAAATAAATTTAGCAATATGCATTTAAAATTATTATTAATACATTTTTAACACAAGTTCTGTCTTATTAAGAAATAGATTTCCTAAAATGTGGTAAGAGGCAAAGCACATACCTTCGTGATTATTATAAACATCAAAATAAGCTCCTTTTTTGGGGAGGATTTTTTGAGCGAATTAAATGCAAATTCACGCACACATCAAATTCTTATTTCACATTATAATTGTATTAGTAGCTATAAATAGAATTCAATGAAACTTGATTGAGTTAGCCAACAACCATCTCAGTTGATTGAGATTTGAGACGATATTGTTATTTTACGGAAATTTACAAATCGCAATGAGTCATACAATTGAAGGCGTGATCGTGATGAGTCATACAATTGAAGGCGTGATCATGATGAGACACGCATGATCGTCATCGCTAGTGATATGTGTCAATAGACTAATGGAATGAAGGCATAGGACATCTTAAAGAGAAATTTTATTGAATCTTCTTGAAGAAGTTACTTAGTAGGTTGAGAGTTAGGTTTTGTCATTCAATTTGATTCAGAATATTTCTATTTTGAGGCGTTGGGATGCCTTTGCATAATAAATTTGGAAATTATTTTGTTAGCATAGTCTCATTCATCATTTTTATTCGTTGAGGGTAAGGCAAGGTGAAAAATTGATTTCTTAATGCATATGTTTACTCTCACAACTTTTTAAGATTGTTATATTTTATTCTCCTCCAATTACATCAAAATTTTCAATTTTGAGAATAAAGTTAAGGATTGAAAGATAAATATTCTCTTTGTAAAGCCTATGAAGGGGTGACTTATTAAAATAAGGATAGTAAAGCTTTTAAAGCATAAGTTATATCCATTTATGCTTTTGTTCATTTGTTGTCAATTCTGATCAAGTCATAGAAATGAAGTGACCTGTATTTGAAGCCAAAAGTAAATTATTGAGTAGTTTTTTTTTGCATAATTTATTCTCTTTTCAAATTTTGAGTTCTTATATATTTGTGTATATATCTTGCTCTTTAATGAAATTTCAATAGCATAATTAGAAATACTGTTGTAAACCTAGTTTATAAACAAGACTACAAGATAGAACCAACTTAATATTCTCTTATTTGGATCTCATCACCTTCTCAATCTTTTTCTTCTTCTTTGAGTGTTCTATAGAAGTCGTCATGGCCTTAGCTCTCTCCTCTATGAAAAGGGAATCAGTGGGGCATTTTTTCCCTTGAGTGGGGATGATCTAGGGTACGATTGTAACTAACTTGCAACAAAGGGGGTTAGGGGAATATATATCACCACGAAAGGTTCAATAGTAACATCTTGACATGAATTTTCTTTACTATATTTACTCCAACTCTCTTCTTATGTAGAGTCGTTAAGATAGGGTCAATAATGCATACTCCAACTCCATTTCATTTTCTCCACATCTTGAGCGCCTATCCATGATAGTTTAGATTAAGTAAAATTAGGAGTGGTACAATTTTTTTATCTTTTGTAAGTAATAATAAATAAATATTATTTCTTCTAACTCTTATTGGAAGATGGTCGCCATGCAATACTTATGCAAGAGACAGATAACGCCACCAAGTAATAAAGTTTATCAAGGCGTCTAAGGATCATTAACGCTATCATAATTTTACTCAGCGCACGAAAAATTATTAATCATGTCATCATAATCACACCTTTGGTCTAAGGATCTTTCTTATCTTGGACATTATACTCATAAATATGTAATCCTTGTACGTTATGTTATTGTTATAACCTGCACATTAATGATGTTATCATAATGCAAGTAGAAAAAAAGAATAGCAAAAAGGGAATTATTGTAAAAAAAAAAAAGATTCTTTCATTCATAACATAAGGGAATTTTTAAATGATAAAAATATTTAAAAACTTATGATCTGTGTTTTAAAAATAAATTAAAAAAGTACATCAATAGTTTTGGATGCTAATATTCCAATCAGAGGTTCTTCTACACCTCTCAGGCATCCTCCACCTTAAGATTTTGATCTATGATGTGCTGTAGTAGGGATAGTTTTGTTTAGATTCTCTTCTCTCTCTAATAATTTCGGCTGATAATATTCGCACCGGAGGTTCTCCTACTCCTCTCAGGCATCCTTTACCTTAAGATTTTGATGCATGACGTGCTGTAGCAGGAACAATTTTGTTTAGATTCTCTCTCTCTCTCTCTCTTCATTGTGTGTAGGAAGAGAATATTGTCTTGAAATCTCACAAGCAGTTTGAAGGGCCATCGCAATAAGTTAAGATTCTTAATGATATGTAGGGGGGTAATAGTGACTAACCTGGATGCTAATGTTTTCAAACCATTCAAGATTGTTTTCGTAAATTGTTGTCCAAAAAAAGATCAGTACTTTTTTTTCAAATCCACCATAATTATCTGTATGGGAGCTTGTGTAGGAACCTTAGTGGTAACCCTTATAAAAACATAGGAAGTCTTCAATTAAGTTACTTCTTGGAGTTGCTTCTCTATCATCTCTAAAAATTTATCTGTTCTTTCTACTAGAACCTGATATTGTCATCCCTTGTATCTCTTGCGGTGAAAGCATCACAAAAGCATTGTTGACTGGTGTACATTGCATCTCGATCTCATGAATTTCTTTGCCCTGTAGGGAGGCTTTTGATGATGTTCAAAAAGACTTCACCTCAATTCAAGAATTTTCTTTCATGAAGCATAGAGAGGATCCAACAATACACATTTAAAGCAACATTCAATATAAAATGGCCACAATCTGAAAGTTCATGAACCAACAAATACTAAATAATCTTCAAAGCCTGACAATAAATTAAGCATAAGGTTGCTCCATATTCTAATATCATATGGAGTATGAACAATCAAGGGGTGTCAAATATTGACCCGGCTGGAAATCCGAACCAGTCCCAACTCGAAAATTTTCAGGTTCGGTTCAACAGTTTTGCCTAACGGGTTGGATTCAGGTTTTGTTTTTCGACCCATTTATAAATTGGGCCGGGTTCGAGTTGATACGGAAACCCAAAATCAACCCTGATTTGACCCGCGAGCCACCGATCCGCGAGCACCTGTCCTGTGTTGAATCAAGTGTCCAGTAGCCCCGCCTCAGCCTTGCATCCCGCATGTCCAGTTCGGCCTTGGCCTTGAGTCTAGAACTCGCCTCCTGGTGTAGTACCAGCTCGTGGCTTGACTAGTCGACCTCGCAACCATGCTGGCCTCCCCGCTCCTCTTGTCTAGACTTAGCGCTCGCCTTCATCTGTTATTTGCGCCCGGGTTTGTGGCTCGGGTTAGGGTCAACCCAATAACTTGTGCTTGTCTAATTCGGGTTGGAATTTCTGACTTATTTGCAAAACTGGGTCGGGTTATGGCCAATCTATTTGGATCTGAGTCAATTCGGGTTGGACTTGAATTCGACCCGTTGATCCGTTTTCACACCCCTGAATCAACTCAACTTATATAAAGTACCACTTGAAAATTATGAAAAAGTATATACATTTTTAGGAGATATTTTCTACATCTTTTGATATTCTTGAATTCTTTGGCTCCTAAGTTCAAGAATCAGTATTTTTTTCAATACTTTTCTAGCTCGCTCCATCTTAGGTACTAAACTTATTTGCTATAATCTTTCTAGGCACCGTGAGAAAAACCTTCTTGTCGCCTTGCTAAAATTGGTATAGGTTGATTTGTTCAAAACCCTCTAAATTTTTGTGGTTAACACTTCCTATTTTAATTTGTTAAAGAGAGCATCTACTTTTTGTTCTATTCTAGTCAATAAAAGAAATTTGGACTAAAGAAAACACAACTAAATGGTAATGGATGTGAGCAATTAAATGTAAGTCGGGTTCATTAATATTTTTATTATTATTTTTTTCATACTCAATTTTTTCCAATTATTTATTCTTAAAGATCTTACAAATTTTTATTAGGGGTTGTTTCTGTGGTTTTTTATTTTAAAATTTTTTGCTTGATTTTGATAGCTTTGATTGATTCAATCAAAATCCTAGAGCTAGCTAAAAAAAGTTCATGTCAAAAATATAGTTTTTTAAAAATATTTTTTTAATAAAAAAATTTCTATTTCAAAAAATTTGTGCTAAAATTTTATTTTAAAAAGTAATAAAAAAATTGTTCCAAATGAGGCTAAAATTTTATTATTTTTTTTACTTATCATTAAGTTTCTATTAAAATTCTATAAAAATCATATTAAATTTCATGCTCATTAAAAATCTAATTAAACTATCCTTTATATTTATATCTTAAACATAATTTTGATAAATTTATCATAAGAAATGAAAAAATCAACCTAAATTAAATTCTAAAACTGCTAACAATAAATTTACGATGAAATCAGAAGTAAATTGAGTTCTAAACCTCGCTAAATTCTAAATTTTGCTCAATCATAAATAGCCTATTTTTTTAATCTTTAATAACAAATGTCAGATTAATTTGCATATCCTATTAGCACTATAAGCTGTACCCTTTAGTTCTTTCTATGTATTTACTGTTTTGCCTACCTTTAGTTTTATATATATTCCTTTCCCTGTACACTTTTCTGATGATTTTGGAATACAATATCAATTTCATCTTTTCTCTGGCTCCTTCGTCTCTTTCTCCTTTCTTGTTCTTTTATGAAAAGCTTTCATGGTATCACGAGCCATTAGGGAAGATTAAGTTCCAATGGACTCATTACCTTCCTCCTCCTCCTCCTCCACCCAAACTATCACCGTCAGCTCGGCCCCCACCACCATTCCGCCCGCCCTCAAGTTTCTTGTTTCAAATCTCAAGAACCTTGCCCCACATCAACTCACCGCCGACAACTACCACATTTGGCGTGTTCAACTGCTACAGCATTTCACGGCGAATGGCTTCGCTGGCCATCTTCTTGGCACCATTTCCGCCCCACCGGACATCAACTCCACCACTTACGCGCAATGACATGTTATCGACAGCAATCTCCTCGCTGCCCTCTTCTCGACGGTATCTCAAAGCATATTACCGTACATTCTCACTGCTTCCACCGCTCATGAGGCATGGATCGTTCTTGAACGTCGTCTTCAACCTACCAGTCGCTCCCGCGTGATCCAGCTCAAAAACGAGCTATACAGAACTCAAATGAAAGAACTCACTGTTCAACAGTACCTCACCCGTATCAAGACTCTTGTGGACAACATTTCGGCGTCCGGATCTAAGATTGAATCGGAAGATGTCATGCTTCATATCCTGAACGGACTACCTCCAACCTATAATTCCTTCAAATCGACTATTCGAAACTCTCTCCTCCCAATTGATCTTGATACGTTTTATGCTCTTCTTTGTAATGAAGAAATTCATCTTCATTATGAAACCTTGCAAGATTCTCTCAGCACTTCTTCTCCCGTAGCTAATTATGCCAATCCCTCTGCCAACCCGCGCAATCGTCCCAGCAACAACAGGCGGTTCAATAAACCCAAGAACCCATTCCAAAACCAAACGCCTTCGCCCGCTTCTCTTCCCACCTCCATCCCGCAACAATCAGCCCGTCCTGTCTGTCAGATTTGTGGTAAACTTGGCCACATTGCACTAAATTGTTGGCATCGCAACAATCCCAAGTATGCTCCCACTGATATGAGACAGCCTCGCGCTCTATTTGCGAATTCCACCGCTCCCGTCAGTCAAGATTGGATTCTTGACTCCGGCGCCTCTACCCACTTGACACCAGACGCCGCTCATCTCCAATATTCTACATCCTATCAAGGATCGGACACTGTTTCGACAGCCAATGGTAACTCTCTACCCATCACCCATGCCGGCCAAGGCCTTCTCCCTTTACCGGATACTTCCCGTAAGTTGAAACTTAACAATTTATTGCATGTTCCCTCTCTTACTCACAATTTGTTATCTGTTTCAAAACTTACATCCGATAACTTTGTTACTATTTCTTTCAATGCTAACGGCTTTGTTATCAAGGACTCTCGGGACCATCGTCCACTGCTTCATGGGCATCTTCGTGATGGACTCTACCACATCAGCACTACTCCGGCTAACCCGTGTGCAGCTCTCACGGCGACTGTCACTGCCTCCCGCATCTGGCACTCACGCTTATGCATCCGAACAAAGAAACACATAAAGTTTTGTCTAGATTGTTTCCTGAAATTCATACTGTATCTTCTTCTTTCTTATGTGATTCTTGTAACCAGGCCAAGAGCCACAAGCTAGCCTTTAATAAAAGCAGTTCCCTTACTTCAACTCCCTTTGAACTTGTGCACACGGACGTCTGGGGTCCGGCTCCGCATCCGACTTTGGACGGTCAGCGATACTACCTTATTCTCATCGACGATTACACCCGGTACTCTTGGATCTATTTTCTCTACACCAAAAATGAAGCGCTTAAAATGTTTAAAAATTTTTGCAACCTTATCAAAACTCAATATAATAAAACTCCCAAAATTCTTCGATCTGATGGCGGTGGAGAATTCACCAGTCATGCTTTCCGCTCTTATCTTCAAGAAAATGGAATTCTTCATCACATATCCTGTCCTCACACGCCGGAGCAAAATGGTATAGCCGAACGCAAACACCGCCACTTGTTGGACCTTACTCGTGCACTTCTGGATGAATCTGGCTTAACACCTAAATTTTGGTCTGCGGCTATCTCCACAGCTCATCATATAATCAACCGTCTTCCTTCCAAATCCATCGCTAACCATATCCCCTTTCAGCTTTTACATGGCACGCCTCCCTCCTACACTCATCTGCGCACGTTTGGCTGTCTGTGCTATCCGTGGTTAAAACCTTACTCACGGGATAAATTCGCTCCCAGATCTACACCGTGCGTATTCATTGGCTATTCTGCTCATCACAAAGGTTATCTTTGTCATAATATCACCACCGGTCGCACATACACTTCACGACATGTTGTTTTCCATGAACTCACTTTTCCGCTCAAACAGAAATCCAACCCGAGCTGTCAAGACTCCACGGTTAACACCTCTCACACACCTCCTCTCCTTCTTGTTCCCACTTCCACTACTCCCTCACCTTCCAGCAACATCAGCCAACCCACTACTACCTCCTCTGCTGATCACATTATCACACACAACACCAATCCTCTTTCGGACAATGTTCATACTTTGCCTGAATCTCCTAACCCATCTCATCCTATCACCCGTGCCACTGTTACTACTCATCCTATGCAAACCCGGCTTAAAGCTGGAATTATTAAACCCAAACCAATACTTAATCTACTAGCCCAGATTTCTCCCACTACCACTCCTACTTCGTACGTTCAAGCCCTCAAGATCAATCACTGGCGGACTGCTATGCAAGCCGAATATGACGCTCTTCACAGGCAATCCACTTGGACTCTTGTTCCTCCCCCGACTAACAAACCTGTTTTAGGTTGCAAATGGGCGTTCAAAACTAAACTCCTACCCAACGGTCAAATTGATCGGTATAAAGCTCGTCTCGTTGCTCTTGGCTACGACCAAAAACAGGGAATAAATTACACCGAGACCTTCAGCCCGGTTGCTAAGATGCGTACTATCCGCCTCATGCTCACGGTCTCTCTCATTCGGCAATGGCCCATGTTTCAACTTGACATATCAAATGCCTTCCTTCATGGTGACTTACCTGACGACATATACATGCGACAACCGCCAGGCTTCGTTGACTCGTCTCAACCTCACGCCGTTTGCAAGCTTCAAAAATCTCTCTACGGGCTCAAACAAGCACCGCGGCAGTGGTTTCAAAAACTCACCAGTTTTCTCCAACAATATGGCTTTGGGTTCAGTAGATCGGATCCCTCTCTTCTTCTTTTTCATAAAAATAACATTTATATCTATGTGCTTATCTATGTAGATGATCTGTTAGTCACTGGCAATAATGAGGCTGCAATTCGCAATCTTCTCCATGATATGAAAACTCAATTTGCACTAAAGATTCTCGGCAACATCTCTCTTTTCCTTGGAATTCAGGTGACTCGTTCAAAATCTGGCTACTTTCTTTCACAACAACACTATGCTACTAAAATCCTTAACGATGCAGGTTACAAAGACTGTAAAGCAGCTCCAACACCGGTCGTTCCAATCAAGAAACAGCCAGAACACATCAGTCAGCCCTTCTCGGATCCAACTCTATACCGACGGCTGGCAGGTTCTCTCCAGTACCTCTCCATCACTAGACCTGACATTGCCTTCGCCACCAACCAGGTCTGTCAGCATATGCAAGCTCCGACCGAACAGGATTTCAAAGCCCTCAAACGGATCCTGCGATACCTCAAAGGAACACTATCGTTCGGTCTCCCAATCACGCATGGTTCGCTGGACCTTCGGTCATATTTAGATGCCGACTGGGCGTCTGATCCTACCGATCGGAAATCTGTCTCTGGCTTCTGTACATTTCTTGGACCTAATCTCATCTCCTGGACGGTGAAAAAGCAGGTGACTGTTGCCAAATCCTCGACTGAAGCCGAGTACCGGTCTCTCTCCGCTGCAGCATCTGAAGTCATCTGGCTTCGCCGCCTCGCCTCTGAGTTGTCCATACCGCAGATTACTCCAACTACAATTCATTGCGACAACACATCGGCCATGGCCATCGCCAAAAATCCGGTGTTTCACGCACGAACAAAGCATATTGAGATCGACTATCACTTCATTCGTCAGCAACTTGAATCCGGCCAAATCACGCTCGAGCACATCTCCTCTCAAGATCAAATTGCTGACATTTTAACGAAGCCGTTCTCTATTGCTCGGTTCCTCGATCTTCGTAGCAAACTAACCATTCGGCCTCCGAATGCTTAGTTTGAGGGAGGATATTAGCACTATAAGCTGTACCCTTTAGTTCTTTCTATGTATTTACTGTTTTGCCTACCTTTAGTTTTATATATATTCCTTTCTCTGTACACTTTTCTTATGATTTGGAATACAATATCAATTTCATCTTTTGTCTGGCTCCTTCGTCTCTTTCTCCTTTCTTGTTCTTTTATGAAAAGCTTTCAAAATCTGTAATATTATTGTATTAAATAGAATGAATTTGAAGAAAAATATTTATATCTTATATTAAATGTTTAATACAACAACAACATCAAGCATTTGTCCAACTATGCGGGGTTGGCTACATGTATCCTTTTTTGCCAAAATTTTTTAAATGATTCATGTCATGATTATTCGACAAGTTTTACGCTGGTTGTCGTCGACTATCTAACGCAATCCCCTACTTTTCTCATTCATGACTTTTAGGACCTGGGAACGGTAGTGTTTATTAAATGTTTAGTGAAGTAATCAAAAATGGCGAACATGATTAAGATCCTTTTGGGTTGTCATAGCCCCTAGTCTACTTTGTCATAGGTGTTAGTGGACCCAACCAAAGAGATTTTATAGATTTGGGGTGGATTATAAGGATTTTTTTTTTTTTTTTTTGGAAGTTATGTGGGCTTAGCCCGTTTTTCATTGATGTAAAAAGTTACACGTATGAAAAGAGAAAGAAAAGCTAAGAAAACAAAATACAACAAAAAGCAGCTGAGAAGAAAAACAGAATAAAATCAGTGGTGTTAAAGAAAAATTACACCACCAAAATGAACAGCACAAAAAAACCTCCCAAAGAGAGGAAGAGGGTAGATACCATCGGCTCAGGAATTGCTACATTCTGTCAACCTGGTTGCAGTGAATCCGACTTGCCAAAATACTGCCATCCAAAGAGACAAATTCAGCAATCCAATCATCATTTCCCTCCAAAAAATACAGAATCCTCAAGCACCGATCATAGAAGAAAAATGATGATAAAGCCACACCGAACTACCAATCCAGCCAGCACCTGGACAGAAGAAAATCTGTCGACTCACCCAACACAAAACTACAGCAGATCCATTAGAAAATTCCCATGTTTCCATTTCAGTACTTTTGATAAAACCAAGGCTTTAATTTTCTGGCTTAAAGTAGTAGAAGAAGAAAATGTGTTGCCAAATTTTCTGTCATTCTTTTCCCTCCAAATATGATATATTGACTAACAGGTAGTAAAAAGACTTCATCCTAGCAGATTTCTAAGCATAGCATTCAAATGCTTGGAGAATATTTAGTCTTAGGAGAAGGGCCCCCAGGTTAGGCATTAACATAGAAATAACAGTGAAGGAGTAGTCACATTCAAAAAATAGGTGTGAAATAGGTTCAGCTTCAGTATTGCAAAGAGAGCAGGTTCCATCAATAGTGATGCCCTTAGGACGAAGAATATCAGTTGTTTTCCTACCCCCATTAACCGCCATCCAACAATAAGTAGAGTATCTTAGGACATAACGTTTGTGACAAATGAATTGATACCAGTTAACTATAGGCTATGTTGCACTGATACACCTATTTATGAAGGCGTGCCGTATCCAATACACCGATACACGGATACGCCTTCGATACTCCACCGATATGTGTCGGATACGCCAAAGCTTTATCTAATTAAAATGCTATTTAATTTCAAAAGGACAAACATATTCGATACGCGTGTCCGTTGAAAAACAAAGAAATCCGAAGAAAAATGACGCGTCGTATTTACTTCCGCGATTGCGAGCAAGATTCTCTCATTTCTGAGATGAATTTGAGTCTCTTGATGATATGAAAATATTAAAAATTACTAATCTTTCATTTGATGAACTTGAATTAGAAGCTATGATATTTATTAAAGATGATATAGAAGTTCAAAGACAAACCAATGAAGAAGATAATTATATCATTCATTCTATTGAATAGTTGAAACTTTATGTGCTAGATAATTTATGTTTATACTTTTGTTGTACTAGACATTTAATGCTTACTTATATTTTTATATTATAAGCTACAAGGCTACAAATGATGTTGTTGTCATTTTTTTGTTCAAATATTATGCTTTGATTGATTTCTTAATTTTTATGTATGATTATAAATTATAATGCCGTGTCCGCGCCGTACCCGTATTTGTATTTTTAAGAATTGACGTATCCTGTATCCATATCGTGTCGTATCTATGTCGCCGTATCCGTATCGGTACAACATAGACTATAGGTAAGTCCTTGTAAAAAAATTTATGATAGGAACTGTGAGTGCTTTCCTTACCATCTCCCCAGAATAAGCAACCTTGAGAATTCATATTAACATCAATTGCATTGAGTTTTTGTGATACAAACTCAGGTAATGCCATGGGCAACACCCAACCATATTCATTTAAAATGGCAGTGATATTAGCATTGATAGGGAACATGCTTAATAAGGGTCTTTATAACACCAGTGATCCCAGTAGAGGGATATAGGAGCATTAAAAGCAGATTTTGAAATGATGGTTCTCTTTAGATTTCATAGCAGTATCACTCACATTTTTTCAGAAAGCAGAAGATTTAGAACCAAGAGGTTTTCAAGGAGACACATATTTGTATAGAAATCATGTGGAGGAGGGACTACGGTCATTATAAATTCTTTCAATAAAAGAGCAGTTATTTAGCTGAAGCGAAGTTAAGGACGGAAGGTCAAGACCACCAAAAACCTTCGGCCTACAGGTGTTTCTCCAAGAGATTAAATGCAACTTACGACTAGTATTGTCTCCAAAATACATAAATTTGGCGCATAGTCTATCAATTTTCTTAACAATGATTTTAGGTAATATAGACCCCCAAATCCAATAAGCAATTGTGTTCCATATAGTAAACCTTAAGAATTGCAGTCTAACAGCAAAAGAAAGGACTTTAGCTTTCCATCCAGAGAGCTTATGAGTGATCGATTCCATCAAACTGGAAAAACTAGCCAGTTTTGGTTTGTAAGAGGAAATGGGAATCCCAAGGTATTTAATAAATGGGGAGGAGCAAGGAATGTTAAAAATGGTACAAATACTATCAGCCACATGACAGTTATGAGGTAGAATAATGGAGCTTTTAGTATAATTGACCTGTAAACCGGAGGCATCAAAGAAGAGTTTAAGCAAGTGACAAAGATTCTCACAATTATCAACTTTAGCTTTTCCAAATATAATGAGATCATCCGCGTACATAAGGTGAGATAACCTGGAACCCGCTACGTTAATTGCTTCAAAATTATTGTTATAGGGTGGATGATCAATAAGGCAGGAGAAAGCATCCATCACAATGCAAAAAAGATAAGGACTAAGAGGACACCCCTACCTCAGCCCAGCCGAAGAAGGAAAGAACCCTTCAAGAGCGCCATCAATGCAAAGAGAAAACCAAATATCCTCTATGCAAGCTTTAATCTAGTTAATAAACAAGCTAGGAAAACCTTGTTGTACCATCCTGGCTAAGAGAAAGTCCCTAGAAACACTATCAAAAGCTTTTTTAATATCAAGTTTAGCACAAAACAGGTTGGAATTAGAAGAGTTTCTAGTATGAAAGAGGATGTCATTGGCAAGAAGGATATTATCCATAGAAACCCTTTTTTGGATGAAGCCAGACTGATTATCTCTGATTTTTGCTATAATTTTATAGCATGTGTTACAAAGAGAGATTGGACGGAAATCTGTAATAGCTTCAGCATGACTGGACTTGGGAACAAGGGTGATGGCAGCAGTAGCCTTAGCCACTCGGGGCATATAATGATTGCTATGAAAAAATTTCACAGCATTACAGACAGTAGGTCCAATGACCACCCAGGTAGATTTATAAAAATCAAAGTTGAAGCCATCCGGGCCTGAAGAAGAATTGGATGCTCCAGAAAAAACAACCTTTTTAATTTCTGCATCGGTGAATGACATAGTTAATGAATGTAAAAAATCAGTCGGAATCACGTTACCAGCAAGAAACAAATTGATATCAAAGTCCGTCCGAGCCGAAGGGTTAAAAAGCGTCTGAAAATAGGAAATAGTATCCTGAATGGCTTCCGGATAAGAGCGCAGTGAGTCTAATAAAAGCGCATAGGGTTAATAATTATTAAAAAAAATTATAAAAAGCACTGCACAATTATTTATTTCAAAAAATATATATTATTCTTCACTGCATTTTTATTGTTCACTATTACGCTTTTATTGTTCACTGTTGCGTCTCTATTATTCACAGAAACAAAACTGAAAAATTATCTCTGCACATAATAATCTCTCCTAAAATTGAGCCCAGAGCAGGGTGACTGATATTTTTGTGTTGATTATTACCTTCCAAAGGCTGCATTATCTTCCAAGTTGGGATTTTCTTCGAGTTCAATCTCACAGCTGCTTATGAAGAAAGTAGACAATCGGTCCACAAGCGCTTATGAAATTGGCAGACAAAATGATTCAGATATCATTTCTCAAACAATAAAAGTAATGACTAATAAGCATTAAATGAAATAAATCACTACATGAAACTATTAAGCTTATCTTTCTCTCTCTTAGTGTCCAAAACACAAATACTTCAAAAACTTCTTCGAACCTGTGGGATAACATTAGATCTTGTATCAAGTGATTCACCAAGAAAAGCTAAGCTCCTGATTATAATTAAAAAAAAATGGTACAAAGTAAAAAACATCGAAGCTAATAAGTAGTTCTCTGAGATGAAGAGATATATAGGGTATTGCGAGGAACATTTAAAGTTCTATATGAAAATTTGTTGGAAATTTTAGGTTATCTCCGAACATGAGATCTCCTTGGTGATCTCCGCGAAGCATCAGCAGGGCTTCTGTTCTTTCCTTCGGAATTAAACTTTTCTTTTGTGTCAGCTCCAGACTTCTGCTTTCTCATCAGATCTTCAACATATCTTAGCCATAAAGCTTCCCTGTCTTTCCTTGGCATCTTCGAGTATCTGGGATCAGGCTTTAGAACCCGTTTAGCTTCTGACCATGAGTTGAGAAAGTTCTTCTCATTTTCTGAACTCCGGGCAGCTGAATCTGCTGTAAGGATTTCGGCTAATAGAACTCGGTAATCACGAGCGCATCGCTGGGAAAATAAAGAGAGATGATTAGGGTGAAACATGCCCTGCTACTGTGAGCAGCACAAAAAAAACTTTGCGACCACACATTAAGGCTTCGTTTGAGATGGCTTTCTTACTGCTTTTTTAAATAGCTTTTTAGAAAGCTGCTTTAAAAAGCAATAAGAAAGCCATCCCAAACGAGACCTAAGTTTAACTTGCAGGCTTGCAATGAGGCAGCGATGACCTTGTTTATCAAACAAAAATGCTGGATCACACAATCTTGAACTATAAATGCAACATATATCTATGCAATAAAAGAGATGTACTTTGACAAAAGCATGCCACTCAGTATAGCTGTCAAACGGAAGGGCAGTGAAATAAGAGAGATTATTCAGTGCGGACATCGGACACAGCTTACCATCTAGAAACAAATCATGTGCAGCCATGTAATCCAGTACCGAGCTCGGTACCGAGCAGAGTACCGAGCTGCTCTACCGAGTAGGAGGTGACATGGCGCATTTTCATTGGGCTCTGGACGGCGTTCGGCATCCGCACAAAATAATTCATCGTGAAATAGAGACTCTCTGGGGCTGTTTAATTCGTTTCATTTGGAGTGCTTGCAGATTAAAGCACTAAAAAGTAAATAACTCTGATTGCATGGCATTTACATCTTGCAGATGCACAAATGAATTGGCCCAAGAAATAAATTTTTACTTCCGTTAATGTGAAAAATGGTCTGATATTAGGATGGCACCACGCAGCCTGCGAGGCAAGGAAGGCAGTAGACATTACGCAGGTTGAGCCTTCGGCCGAGATAATTTTAGATCAAGGAAACAGATAAAGGTCTGGAGATGTCGCCCATGGGTCAAAGCAAAAGGTGCTTGCTCTATGGAAGAAATTTATATATAAGATAATCATTTGTGTCTGAGCTAACTGAGAGTCGTTGGTCAGAATGGATTCAGCTGCACTATATGTAAGTTTGTCTAACCAGAAAATGATCAAAACAAAATGGTTTGCGGAGACAAGTTTCAACTGACAAAAATAGACCCGGTCAACCCGATGACTTGGCTAGCAAGTGAGGCATAGCATTGCCCAACTTGTATATCGCCATAACTCATATATGTCAATAGTTTAAAATAGCATGGCAGCAAAAAGCACAGTGGGGAGAAGAGTGGTGACTATTGCAAAAGGTTGACTGCAAGTGACGAAATCTGTGACTACGTGTAGTTATGCTGCGAATCCCCATATTCTTAGCATATTTAGATTTTAAGTGAGTGTTTATCGTGAATCTTCTTTCACACTCTCTGATGTAACAGTAAGCTAATGTTTCACCAGATGGGATTTTAGGAATTTAAAAATATCAATATAGTTATGGAAATTGGTTACATTGTAGAATAGCAAGAACTTAAAATTACTTCAATCATAAAGCATAAACTTAAATGCTGTAAACTTTAAATCCACCACTTGATAGTTAGAAAAATTATCTTGAGTTTCCCTCACTCACGCTCTTTTAAAGGTCTTAGCGGAAGGAGAATCTCAGCAATCCTAACGATGCCATCAAAAGTGATAGAACACCAAGTGTCTTGATCCACGGAAAGTTAGTTGGAGGGGGAGACGCGGTTGGATGTCCGATAATTCGCCAATATCCTGAGGGTAGATGTTCTACGATAGAAGGTGCCAAGGTGAATAGGATGTGATTGACGTATTCTTCGAGGGAGTCGTCAACTTCCAAATTGAGGTCAAAGAAAGGGGATTGAAGAATATCCACTAAGCTTTGGTGGTCGTAGACGAATCCATGGTTACACTCGGGATTGGCCATGCACTAATAAGAAAGTCGGGAAGGGATGGCTATCTTCTTCTAATCTGGGAAGATAACTCATGAAAGAAGAAAGTTCAAGAGGGAGAGAGAGGGTCGGCCAAGGGAGGGAAGGGCTTGTTTTATGAAGTTAGGGTTTAGGGTTTGGAGTATGGAAATGCAACTAAAATCTAAGATTAATTTTCAGATTTAGTTTAATTAGGAAAAGGGAATTGAAATTTGAAATTCAAGTAATGGGGTAATTGAATTAGAGAAAGAGAGAGAGAAGAGAAGGCTTGTGAGAAGGGGGGGGGGGGGGGGGGGGGATGCATGCGGAAGGGGATTAGGTGGGAATTAAAAGCTTCCTTAATTATTATCCTAATTTAGGAATAAGATAATGATATCAAATCTAATTTAAAATTAAATTAGAGTTGAATCTAGGAACTTTCCTAATTTAGCTTTAGTTAATTTAAGAAAGTATTTGAAATTCAAATTTGAAATTCAAATTGAATTAATTCTTTCCCAAATTATTTAGGCTAATTTATGTAGGTAGTAATGATGATTGAAATCATCATTAAGAGGGAAAGGAGGGGAGTGGTCGGAGGCTGTAAGAGGGAGAGGAGGATGAGGGAAGGTTGGGGCTTGGGCTGGCGGCTAAGTGGAGGAGGTGGGGCTTGGGACCAGTGGCTAGGTGGAGGAGATGAGCTTGGGACCGGCGGCTTGGGGGGGAAGGGATGACCGGCGGCTTGAAGAAAGGGTGAGGGGTGGCCGACGGCCATATATATATATATATATAATTTTAGGATTTGTTTTGGGTTTGAGGCTTACACCTCAATTGACTTCAAAGCTTGCATTTTATCTCGCTAAGAAAAAACATCTCAATTTTCAAGTTCACCGATTTAAACCATGTTATTCACCATTAAAAAGTATGTCATAACAACCAGGATGAGTAGGGAACCACACAGCTAAAGGACAAGGAGATTTAAGTGCCCCTCGTCAAGAAACCCAAGCAATTAGCATTGTCGGCTTTAGTGGTAATTCTTGGGGGGCATGTCAAATCAAAAATTGCAATGTATCAAGAAAATCATTCGGCATGCATTAAACCTATTGGGGTAACAAGGTAGATAGTCTGGCAAGCGTGGAACTTGTTGAATCAATGTAGACTTTGCCTTAGAGTCTTATTATCATATAGGGGAGATGGCTCATCACGAACTTGGTCGACGAGTGAGTTGTAGTCCCAACTAGTCGTTCGCCATAACTGCTATGAAGTTCATGAGGTTGACTCTACATCCAATGGATGAAAGATGTCCGCATGTCCCTCATCGAGTGACAATTCAATTAGCATCAGTGGCTTTTTCTAGGGGATCCTGCGGACCAAGGCAAGCCTAACCTAAAGGTTGGGGTGATTTAAATAAAATAATAACATTGAGACTACGACTCATCAAGTTGGCCACTCTTATGGAGTAAGTGAGCCGAGCCGGCTGGAGAGCTCATTAACAAACTCGCAAGTCAAGCTTATCGAGCCACAAATTTGAGCTCAAACCTATATTCGAGCTCATATATTGAACGAGCACGAGCTCAGCCTGGCTCGGCTCGTTGAGCCACTCGATTGAATTAAAATATATTTTAAAAAAATTTAAATTAGCATTATATAATATATATTAAGATTTATAAATTAGTTCTATATTAAAAATTAATTTTAAACTAAAAAATCAAGCTCAACAATCGAGTTAAGCTTGTGCTTTCCAAACGAGCTCGAGTAATCGAGCAAAGATCAAACCTATAAATGTTTTAATGAGTCAAGCTCGAGCTCTGTAAGAACTAAACAAGTTTAGCTAGATTAGGCAATACTCGACTCGTTTACACCCCTAGCCGCTCTCATGAGAGACCTTCCAAAAAATTTGGTGTAACTTGACTCGTCATGTTAGTTGACTAAATTGGATAAGGCTGGCAAGTAAGCAACATGTCAAGCTGTGATTAGCCAACAAATGACAAATCTATGAAATATGTTGATTTGGTTAGTCGCCAATGTAGGCAAGAAATTAAAAAAATAAAGTAGAAAAATTCTTAGCGATTTGGATAGTTGTCAACATAAAAATGATAGTAATATTACAGCATTTTTAGAAGAAGTCGTGGTGGTATGCGGCTTCCAAGTGATCCCTAGCGACGATTATAACGATGGCGGCTGTGATGAAGGTGACGGACTGCAGGTCAAGCAAGGCGGTGATGGCTACGATGAGGAAGCTGCTGCAGCTCGGGGGTGTATGATAGTGTGATTTGTTTGGGGCTTTAGTTTAAAATTTAGGTAAGTTTTAAGCATATGGCTCACGTTAGTGAAGTGAGGCTGAGCTCAAAGCGGGCCTCAATCAAACTGAGGCGCATGTCTCATTAAAAAAACTCGAGCGACGTCAGCTTCAAGCCATTGAACCTAAAGAAAGGTCGACTTGAGAAAGCCCTTTTTAAGTTGATAGGAGAACTTTACTTACTAAATTTCTTGAGCAGCGAGAATCTTTCCTTAGATTCACGAAAGGAACCTATTAGCCACACGATGGAGATAAATAAAAGTCCACAGACTACCTAATTGACACTAGGGGTGTCAATTTCAGATCACGGGTCACGGGTCGGGTTGAACCCGAAACTGACCCGGCACTATTCGGGTCAACCCGAACCGGGTCGATTTTCCGGACTCGAAACAGACTCGCTTCGGGTTCGGGTCAACCCAACCCGACCCGAATGACCTAGTGCAAACAAAAAACTGCTGGTTCGGGTCCAGAAATGGGTCAAACTATTTTTCGGGTAAAAAAACGGGCCAATCTCGGGTCGACGGGTCAATGTCAGGTTTTCAGGTCAAAAACAGGTCAATTTTGAGTCAACGGGTCAACCCGAACGTAACCCGATTTTGAAACGGTTCAATTTGTTGAACCCGAGCCCAATCCGTTTTGGATTCGGGTCAACCAAAACCCAAAATTTTTGTGTTGAGTTCGGGTCAGGTTTTCAAGTCGGGTCCAATATTGACACCCCTAATTGACACTAGCAAGTCAAATTTGTTTGTGCTTCAGGGACAAAAGAATGTGCTTGTCGACTTTTCTCCATTAGGCGCCACCTTAAGTTCTCTATAAGCTTCAAAGTATTTTTCACCAAAATTGCATTGAGGTGGGCCTTAAGGCGAGCCTCATATTGTGTGTAATATTAAACAATGGCTTAGACAATGGAGAGCACCACTATATGATCTATATCTATGCAAGGGAATGACAACATTGATTGTCACGGTGAAGTCAACTTACAAATGTGTCTATGATTGTCAACATAGTGGTATAGGGTTTCCAGAAACTTAGTTTGCTTTTAGCACCAAAATATCTCAATGAGAATACAAAAAATGTGAATATACGATCTGAAAGGGAGAAGGGGAGGTACTCAAGAAGAAAAGAGACAACAATGGTCAAGCATCTAGCCCGAAATATTTATATGATTGGGAGAAGAAGCAAGGTCTAAAGATGTGGAAAGTGAACCATAGTAGTCATGTCCGTATTAAAGTAAAAAAAGAAGACAGGCAAAAGAAATGCCAAGACCACAATGTAGATGAAGAATACTCCACTAAATCGGAGAGGAAAACAAATGATATTTAGCACTAAGTCTCCCTAGATCACTCTATCCTCAACTTACAAAACTAGCCTCAACAGACATGCAACATGATTTTGAAAGGTGTTCTAAGTACCCGCATTTAAAAAAAAAAAAAGAGTACCCGCCTTAAGTATGCCTCAACAAAAGCCACCCAAAAGCCCCTAGACATAACATTTTTTTTGCCTGAACAAAGCTTATGCCTTTATCATTTGAGGCATATGCATGAGTGAATATCTAAAATTAATATTTACTTTTAAAAAAAAAAATTTGTTACATAAAAGAGAGTTTAAGATTTTAGGCATAGAATTTAGACAAATTTAGATAAAAAGAGCTGTAATTCACTTTCTTTTAAATTTCTGTGAAAGCCTTAAATTAACTATTTTTAACCAATTTTTTCTTTTCTTTTTATTTTAATTTTTCTTATATTGATTTTTTTATTTTAATTAAAATATTTTTCACATTTTTAGCTACTTTTTATTATCTTTGAAGTGACTTCACTTCACTTTTATTTTGATTGGTTTGTTTTTGTTTTCTTTTAGGGTTTAGGTAATTAATTTTCTTTTTTAACTGTTTATTTCTAATTTATAGCATATGAATTGTCATTAATTTTATGTGTGATTTTTATTCTTAATTAGAGGGTTATGACCCTATCCGCCTTGAGGCGTACACATTGATGGAACTTAGAAGGGGTTGAAAACGTCATGCAGATCCAGTGAGGCCATATTGATGCTTCAAAAAGATCTGAACACCAGGAGGAAGGGATGAACGGTTAGCAAGCTCCGAATTATCTAGTAAGTTTTCATACTCTCGACCACAAAATGCTTAAACTGGTGAACTAACCATCATATTTTAATTGGGTTGGTGATGTTGATTCCTTCTAGAACATGCTCCAAATCCAATCGATCAGCGTTAAAAATCGGTCAAATCAAATTTTTTATTTACTCAACACATGGCTGACTATATTGAGACTTGCAAAATGGGGTGTTACAAATTCAAGAACTAAAATAAAACACAAAAGTTATTTTTAAATGAAAATGCCTTACATAAAATTTTCACCCAACCAAACTACTCTTAAGCATGATTTATAATTTATTTGAAAGTAATTTGAAATGACAATTCGAGCCAGTTTCACCCAAAAGTCCAAATATAAAACTATCCAACATCCCTCAATAGATTTCACACTTTGTAGGAAATGAGCTAATTACTTGCCACGATTAGTTTTAACAAACATTTCTACCGATGCTAACCAAAAGTATTTACAAATATGTGCTGGCTTAGTGCTCCAGCATGTTGTACCAATAATTGAATTCAAAGTATATCTCAACTAAATATCAATAGAACATAATTCAGATGTAACTAAAAATGCACCTAGGATGTCATACCTTATGGTTATATCTTCACACTTGATTAAAAAACTTTGGAGTTCATTATTTTCAATAAAGTTTTTCTTAAATTTTAAAAATAAACTACTTCTCTTAGAGTACTACAGAGATTGTTGACCTCCCATGGTGAAACAAAAAAAATCAAATAAAAAAGGCATTAACCTGCTCTGCCCAATCCCACGTTGCACGTCGCGCACGACCTCCTCCCACGTCGCATGCCGCTCCCATGTCGCACGACGCGCTCGCGTCGTTAAATGGTCGTGAGAAAGAGGCCTTCGGCCTCGTTTTGCTCTGCTCTCTCTTGCTATCTCTCTCACTCTCCCCCGACGAAGTCCCTTCTTATAGGATCGGAAGTTACGGCTTTGATCGGAGGCAACAACGTGAGCTCGCGGCTGTGAAGACTGCTCCTTCCACAACTTTCCCTCCCGTCGGATCGGAGGTTCCGACATTTTGATCGGAAGCGACAACGTGGGTCACTCGCTGTGAAGCTAATTTTCTCCTTTTCCTGTGCTTCCCCGGTCCCCTGGTGGCTGGACGACTTCGCTCCTCCGACGTCGTCCCTTCCAGTCGATCGGAAGTTCCGACATTTTGATCGTGAGCAATGGAGGGAGCTCCGCTCGCTGTAAAGGAGACTTTCCGCCCCTTTGTTGTTGTCCGACTTCGCTTCTGGGACGACTTTCCTATCCTGTTTGATCAGAAGCAAAACAGGAGCTCGTTTGTAGTGAAGGTAGCTCCCCCTTTCAACGCACCTCTTTGGCCTAATCTTGTAAATCGGCCTAACTAGATAAGGGGGAGGAGTTATTATTATTATTATTATTATTATTTTTAATTATTTTTAATTATAAATTAATAACAATTAATTAAGCGTAATTACAAGCATGGTGGAAAGGGAACCCGGCGTGACACCTACGACGAGGTAAGCGAGCGACCCCTCAGCCCCCAAAGTTCTGTCCTCGACGTGTTCGATGAGCCAACTAACCACATATACACACTTTTCTTAGCGTGGTAGGAGGGAATTCGGTGCGACGCATACAATGAGGCAGGTAATGCCTAGTGCACGCTTTTCTTAGCGTGGCCGGGACAACTCTTAAGTACCCGTACGCGGCTCTGTACCTGCGGGGAAACAATTGCCTTTTCTCTTGCAACAGGTACCGGTAGAAGAGCCATACACGCTTTTCTTAAGACTTTATACGGCTGCGGTGTCCTCGAAAGAGGACACCTACCATACACGCTTTCCTCTGTACCTGCGGGGAAACAATTGCCTTTTCTCTTGCAACAGGTACCGGTAGAAGAGCCATACACGCTTTTCTTAAGACTTTATACGGCTGCGGTGTCCTCGAAAGAGGGCACCTACCATACACTCTTTTCTTAGCGTGGTGGGAAAGGCCCAGTTTTTCGTAACTTCCTCCTAAAAGGGGGAGACGCCGGAAGGCTGCCGAAATTTCGGGCGAATATCTGATTGTACTCGGACCTGTTTGAACTCAAAAGAACCTTGACTTGAATTCAAATGAGCTTGGCGCAAGGAGTTTTGACTTGAACTTGTATTCGGGACTCGAGTTGAGCATTAATGGCTTGAACAATTTGAATAACAACAAAGCATTTGCAAGTGTACAATAGAGAACTTATTAACCTGGATTTGAACCATAATTTGATAATCAAATTTAATGGATGTATAATTATTTTAATATCAATCATTAAATTTGATTATGCCAGTGGAGATTAATGAATGAATGAAGGACATTCATTAAAATCCCAAATAGAAATGAATTGTTAGTTCACTCATAAGCAACAATACAAGCTCTTAATGATATCACAAGGGCCATTGTGTTCACCCCCGCAGTCAACAACCCTTCAATGGCAGCCAGATGCATCGCCCTCTTGCAAGTGAAGATGTATAATACACATAAAATGCAAGTACCCACAATCTACTGTGGAAGGCCCCTATGCATTCAATTCTACAAGCAACAAAACTTCTTGCAAATATACGCAACGCAACGCATTTGAAGCACATACGAACTCCAACGAGATCAAATGCACCACACTTGCAAGGACAATAGATGGTTGCAAAATGCACATGTATGTCCTATATGCACTATTGGAATCTCCAACACAAGCAATAATGCCTGTTGATTGAAGAATGTGACATTGGAGATCAATAGTTAACCCATTGTCGTAAATAAATTGTGAACATCAAAGGTGGACATGATGCGGATGTAATAGACTCCTACGACAATCCCTACAAGATTGAGACAATAACACTACCACTTGATAGTGGAGGACCCGCCCCTACAAACAAGTGCAAATACATCGACCCACCTGAGATTGGTGAAAGGTGGATATGATGAAGGGGACAACGGCTCTTCGACAAACACTTCAGGGAGGTCGTAGTGGATACAATGGGTCACTGCAAATGAACATGAGCCACTTGTGGATAACAACAGTGTGTATATCGTAGGCACAACGAACCACTATGGGCACAAGTACAGATGTCACCTACGACAACGGTGACTAAAAGGTTGCAAAGTGTGTTGGGTACAAGGGCAACTCGATGTACGAAAAAGGACTCCCTGGCAGAAAGAAAGGGATGTTTGAACAAATTAGAACTAAACTTCCTAGTGTTCCAAAGTTTCTTCTTGGTCCTATCCTTAAGAAGAAAATAGCTCTGGTATCAATAGACACCAAAAATAACAAGTCTACTATATTGGTGATCCTGAAAAGAAGTCCCTTTTCAAAGCAGCAGTCACTGATTTCAAATTCTAGAAAGACTTCACTGGTGAATAAAAAAAGGGGAGCCAACATCAAGATAATGGGATGCCTCGTGACATCCTGATACCACCACCAGATTGGCAATTTCTATGCAAGCGGGCAGAAGACGTCTACAAATACTTTCAAAGTACCCCTACACGTGCACCGTAGTTTGTATACACATAGGTACACTAAAAGGGGTAAAAACAATCATAAAACCCGAATGGGCCCCGGCGAGCGTGTTATTGGTACACACGTGACGTCTAGGGATGCTGCGCGGGTCAATAAATTCGAACCCGATCCTCCTAGTAATAGGAGTCGACAAGGTTCAACGAATAACTACAAAATATCCCCAAACACCCGCATGGGCCCTGGCGAGCGTGTTATTGGTATGCACGTGACTTCTAGGGAAGCTGCGCGGGTCAATAAGTGAATTCAAGTTCAAAACCGATCCTTCTATGCGAATCAATAGGAGTCGACAGGGTTCGAACCTTCAAACAAATACACGGTTGTGGCGACCGGTGTATTTGTTTTTATAAATTCATATTAGGCCTTCGAGGCCTATAATCAAAATAATTCACTAAATAAAGGAATGAAGCCTATGAAACCCGATCCTCCTAAACAGGTAAATAGGAGTAGACAGGGTTCGAATCATCGGATAAATATGCGGTCATGAAATTGACCGGAATATTTATTTTATACATTCATATCAAGCCTTCAAGGCTTTTAACAAAGAAAATTCACAAATAAAGGCATGAAGCCCGAGAAACCCGATCCTCCATTGACAGCTCAATAGAGTTGACAAGGCTCATCCACAAAATGCAAATACTTTCAAATGAATGATCCCAAACACCCCGATGATAGTCGTGTTGAATGTGAATCTCAACCAGAGGGGTTAATCATAAGTATTTCAAAATGCCACTCAAATGCTTGAAAATCCAAAATTCCAAAGATCATCCAAAATCCAGAAATCCAAATATTTAAAAATTGAAAAAATCCATTCAAGCACTTAAAGCAAAATCATTCCACCCTCCGCAACAGTTTGTTGAGGTGGACAAATTAAAATTTACTTCAGCTCACAAAGAGCCAAATGCCTAGTCAAAAATATCACTAGGATTCATTCCCAAACAATCTCCTGCCAATAAGGATGTGGTACGTGTCCTCTAACCGGCGGTTTTGCCGCCAAATGGCACCGCAGGATAAACGGTTATGACCCTGAGCCCTCTGAACCAAGTGGTTTTGCCTCCAAATAGCACCACACAATACCGGTTATGGCCAGAGCCAATACGCTCCATATTGGCATCAAATCCTTGAGATATAAATCAATAGGATATGATCGATAGGGCACAAAGCCCTCTGTTAGCTAAGGTGGATTCAAATGTCCCCTTAGACAAACATTCACCCCAGGTCTACAAGGTCCCCTTGGACGAAGCAACCCATGGCTGCCGACAAGGATCCTTCTGTAATCGAAAGTTCTCTCTCGTTATCGGGAGGGGTAATTAACTATAGGGGCTTGCGCCTATAGGAAACTAAAACTCAGATCATAAAGTCCTCACAAAATGAGAGCGAAATCTCTGGGTAGTGTCTTATCTACAAATCCATCTGCCTTCCAAAATTTACCCCAAAACTTTTTCCGTTAAAACTCCCTCGCCAAAAGAAAAAGCAACAACAGTGAAGGCGGAGGCCGAGGCCGAATTTTCAGAGCCCACAGAGATGATTACCCATTTTTTAATTAGAAATACCGTATGTTTTAAAATTACTTATTCTTACATCATTTCACTTTATTTGAAATGACTAATTTCCATATTACTTTTTTACTATCATCAAAGTCCTAAAACAAAACTAAAATAAAAATTGCATACTGCTCTCAATTTGGGGCAGTTAAAGGACGAAAGGTGGATAACGTAATGGTACAAGTACATAGTAGCATATCTTGAAGATTGTGATGTCATTTAATATCCGTTTAACTCGAACAAGACAATCAACTATAAGGAAGAAACTTGACAGCTGCAGGTTGTAATAGAAGAAATATATTCCATGATTCATTATTCATACAACACACAGGATACATTTGCAGACCCATGCCACATTTTTTTTTTTTCCCCTAAAGATTAGTACAATTGGGACTTTTTCGTAGATTGGATGGCTACCAAATAAACATATGGTAAAATAGCATAGAGAAGGATAAACTGGCGTTGTTAGATAACTGTACACGCAGGAGAAATCTAAATGAATAAGACTTGGAAGCTCATTAATTTACCTCATATAAGTCTTTGATGTGATCTCGGAAAAGCTTTTCTGCATCAACTTGATTAAGATCAGGATTTGTAGCACGACCCTGAGGATCCTTCTCCAGCTTGGGCTTCGAATCAGTCCAGGAAGCCTAAGAATAAAATCATTGTCTAAGTGTCAATACAGTAATAAATAGAAATTTCTAAAGTTTATTTTACTATGGATGGAATTATCTGTATATGAAACAAAAAATTCTCCAACGCAAGTCCATGAAATACACAGTTGGAAGAGTAAAATCGAAAATAATGACACATTTTCATTCTTGAAAAGGGAATGACCCCTCTTCATTCAGTATCTGCATACATAATAGGAGCTTGTACGCAAGTGTATGTTGGTTAAGAAAAAAAATATAGATGAAAAAAACATATAAAAACATTTTCTTTGAGATAAACCCACATCTAGCAGTGGAAACTTTAACCAATATACACAGAAGAATGGCATCCCTGATAATATCATTCTTGCCTAAATGCTTCAAACATCATAAGAGGGCAGGCAAGGAAAAGCCAGTGCGTGCAAACTCTAGATTGGAAAAAAAAAATGGCACCAATCAAATATATATAGAAATGAGCTCATGCGTCAATAAATACCTTCAGATCTTTAATTGTCTCTACCAACAAGGCTTGATAGGAACTGACAGCCTCCTTCCTTCGAACTTTCAGCCTAATCCGTTCCATTTCTTGCTCCTCTCTTTCTTTTCTTTTCCGCATTTCCCGCTCTCTTTCCTTTAGCTTATCCTACACAAAAGCGGTAGAGCACAGCTCAAAACAATTTACTAAAACACCTCAAGTGTCAAAGCGCAATCATCCCCATAAACAAAAATCAGGTACATGTATTTTTTCAAAACTAGTCCTCTCTTTAAGACTTAACACAATTAGTACCTGCTCATCCTTTTTAGCCTTTGCAGCACGCTCTGCCTCGTGTTCCACTGCTCTAAGTTCAGCAATATATTCATTAAATAAAGCTTCCCTCTCTTCATGATTAACAGTCTTGTATCTTGGATCATTTCTCAAATTATCTTTCACCTATAAAAATGTCAAAAGGAAGAAGTTAGTGCAAATGACATAAAAATTGGATGGCTGAACAGACAAAGCTTTCAAAACAATCTATAGAAGCAGATCTAGGAGAATAGTTGCAAATCGTAGCAATCCTTAAACTCGGATACTTATATTGCCTGAAAAAAATCCATGCTCTTTAAGAGAAAAGTGCACACAAAAGTACCAAACATCACGGAACATTCATAATTTACTGACAATGAGAAACAATAAATGAAAAAGAACATGAATTGTCTAAGAAGCCAAACACGAGAATTGTTTGTTTTATAATTTCTTTGGTTATAAATGGAAAATTCAGCACCACACATGCAAGTAATAAGAGTAATTGTAAGGCCAATCTTGCATCCAGGGCAGCCAAGCACTACTATGAAAACAGCTCTAAGGAAAGATGGCTTTCTAATAAAGGATGGTCAATTTCCAAAAACATCACGAACATTAACAAGCATTCATGTTTTATGGCCCAAATCAGTAAAACCATGTTTTACAGAATCAAAGTCAAAATTGTCCAAGATTGAAGACCCTAAGTCATGATATCTAGGCATAATAGATTTACACAAGGTTTTAATTATAACCCAGTAAGATCCAAACCAGGCAATTCTAATCAGTTTAAAGGACGTCAAATCCAAAAATCTGTGATTTTTCATTTTTGCCTATGTTAGACCGATCCACTGGACCGGCTGGACCGGTCCAGGAGGGACCGGCTTACGGGCGAAACAACGGCATTGTTCCGCCAACTGCGGATGCCGCGTTAGCCGCCGAAGCAAACAACTCGCATTTGGAAGGATTTTTTAGGGTTTTGGGAGGGAAATTTGAATGTAGGGATTGTTTAGGGAATTCCTTTTGATTTGTATGCATTAAATAGTTTGTTTTCCTAGGGTTTGGATATCTTGAATTTGGCTGAAATTTGAGATCTCTTAGATTTAGGTTTTCTTTGGGCTCTAGCGGCGTCTAGAGATTTGGGAGAGATCGATCCTCCTCTCGAATTGAGGATCAAGTGTATCTTGCTATTTTCCGTATTCCTTTCATCAAATCATACAAGTTATCTACAATTTTTGTGATTTTTGTGCGGACTTTTGTGAAGATTTTCGCTGTTTTCCAAAGATTGATAGGAAATACTTGAGAACTACAAGTGTTTCCGGTTCTCAAGTGTTTCCGATCATATCCTTACCAATAGCCATAAGTTATATTATAAAAATGGAAACACTTATTGATGTTCAATTTCAAGACTAATATTGACTAATATAGGTCTTCATAACTTATAAATTGCATCTTATGGCTCAAAATTCATAGACACGACCAATGTGGAACATTCAGGTTTAACTCTTCATATAATTGATGTGGTTCAGGAGCACATTTTAAGCAAAAATACTCAACACAAAAGGATTTTGACATGTTTTTAATGGTATGAGATTTTTGAGTGTGATCATACGGACAAACAAGACATAGCTTTTGATGTTTATTAGCTTTAGGTAGACTTGAATTTGTCACCCTTAGGAAAATAGTGCGGAGGTTGGGTAGCTTTAACTGTGAAGATGTCAATTATTTCTTAGACTTTTTGAGTTTTTATTAATTTTTTAGAGGGTTTAATTTGGATGTGAAGGCATGGTTTTAGATAAAATTCCCCCAATCGAGATGATATGTGACAATAACCATCATTGGCAAGAAAGCTCGAAGAGAATTTAATGTAGATTTTAAGGGAGCCTTTTTATAATGATGATCCTCTTCAATTATATTTCTCTAAAAATCAAACGCATCATTAGGGATAAGGCTCAAAGTATGTCTCTTTGTGGTTAAGAGCTTTAATGATATCAATAACCCCTTTAATTATAATATTCTAACAAATGAATCCATCATCAAGGTAAACATTGTTTTGAGTGTTTGTCTTTAATTAATGGGGCATTTTGCCAGTGACCCTATCTTAAGTAATAGGATTTAATAAACAGGAGGCATGAGTATATTCATTGTTTGATAGGAGTTTTGTATTAGAATGTTATCTCCTATCATACATTTTTTGAGATAGAGGCACCAGTCAATAATGATTACATTAGTGATCTTCAACTACTTGGTAATTGATTTAGGGGCATTTCAACACATATATAGACTATTTCAATGATAATTTGCTATGATCATACACATCATCAGAGAAAACAAATTCAAAATTAGAGATGAGATCCAATTATTTGATATCTTCATTACAATCACAAAATTCTAAAACTATTGGAACATTATCTTTAGTCCACATTGTTGTAGCGTTTTTCAAACTAGAGAAGTTACAAAACACTGGCTCGATTGTCAACATGTTAGGTTGGGGACTATCCCACATGGCCTTCTTTTAGCTTGTTGGTGACTAAGATAGTTAGCAACTCAAAATGTCGATCATCTTTATCAAACTAAATCCTAAGTTAGCAAACTGACTATTCTTTTACTTTTTTAGCTCTTTTTGTAAGGCTTTAAGAGCATTTGAGTTTTGTCTTGCTACAGAATCAAGTTGATTGGTTGAAAAGATTGACCATTAAGGGCTTTGAATTTTGATTATCTCAAATTCATTTGGATGATTATCCGTAAGAGTATGATCTTATGATAACCTCATTTGTCATTATGGATTGGAGTCTTCGGATTAAATTTTCATTATAATCAGGGATGTGATATGTGACTAAAATCCCTTTAAGAATGATTTACAATAATCAAATCCATCATCAAGGTATGTGGTGCCTTGTGTATCTTGCTTGATTTTTTAATGGAAAGATTGGTTTCGCAAACAATATCAGGAAACTCTTCTATTATGATTTTATAATAATCATACCTAATATAGGGGATTAGAGAATTATTTTCACGTGTAAGAATACAAAAGCGAGATGATAAAATCATGCACTGGTTGCCATGAATCTTCTTTATATTTTATATTTTACTTATAAGTTTTCTTTTCTAATATAGGTGACCTCTATTATCCATCTTACTATCGGAGCAGATCCGAGAACTTTATTTTCATTGTGTGATCAACTATGTAATTGAGATGATAGTCTAAATAGTTGGCGAGATAGATCAACTCGACTAGGGACAAGAATATTTTATTTTCATTTGCATATGATGGTTGTCTATTTATAGGTTGTGTTGACTATGCCACTTGCATAGGATCAAATGAAGTCGTATGTATACAAACATACCATTTGATTTTAAGTTTCCTACTACAAATGTATAACATAAATTCATTTGAGAGTTAGGGCTTTACATCTCTAATGATAAAAAATCGAGAAACATATATATATATATATATATATATATTATCATTATTATTCTTATAATTATTAGTATCAATTGATATTAGTGTTAATAATAATGTTAATATTATATCATTTATAGTAATATTAAAATTATTATCATTATTAATGATGTATAATAGTAATATTATGATAATATGATAATAATTTAATATTAATATTAATATTAGTATTAATTTTATTATTATTAAAAAAAAAGATATTTCCTTGCCTCGATAAGCGCACAAACACCACCGTCGTCGTCATTCGCATGTATAACTCCCTAAACTCAGATTCCATCTCGAAATTCGTGGCGCACCGGAAAACTGCCCATACACACCTTTATTGCGCGTGGTAGGATGGGACCCCGGTGCGACGCCTATGACGAGGCGGGTGATTACCTAAAACCCTATTTCGGCGTTCGTGACGCACAGAAAAACCACCTATACACGCCTTTATTGCGGTGGTGGGATGGAAACTCAATGCGAAGCTTATGGCGAGATGGGGTAACTTATAAGTACCCTCGAGCGGGGACAAAGCCGATTGTCTTTTTAAACAGGTACCCTTGAAGACCCTATACACGTCTTTATTGCGCGTGGTGGAATGAAGACCACAATCGCGGAGTCTAAAGACACCTATCATACACACTATTATTTTACGTGGTGGGAAGGCCCAGTTTCTCGTAGTTTCCCCTAAACGGGGGAGACGCCAGGAGTCTGCCGATTGTCTTTTTAAACAGGTACCCTTGAAGACCCTATACACGTCTTTATTGCGCGTGGTGGAATGAAGACCACAATCGCGGAGTCTAAAGACACCTATCATACACACTATTATTTTACGTGGTGGGAAGGCCCAGTTTCTCGTAGTTTCCCCTAAACGGGGGAGACGCCAGGAGTCTGCCGAAATTTTGAGTGAACAAGGGACCACACTTGGACTTGAATGAACATTCGCAGGATACTTGTGAACTTGATGCAATTGACCTAAACGAATTCAAATCTAAATGAATCTGAACTTGAACGAATCACAAAGACTTGAACTCAAAATTGAACCAAATACCAATGAACCTGAATCCAAGTTGAATTTGATTTGTACATTAAGTGGACATAACTTCAAATTTGAAAATGAACTTAAACTTGAAGTACACTTGTGGACATTGAACTCAAACTGTACAACATCAAGTGGAACTTGAACAAGACTTTGGACACAAGGAATTTGGACTCGAACTTGAGCTGCATTTGAACTCATATGGACAACAATGGATTTGTAACAATCATCTCTATTGGAATAAAAACATTGAGGAATGTAATATCAAAACTCATCATGCATATGTCAAATCCTCTTTGAAGGTTAGGAGTTTGCAAGTGGAACTTGTTTGCAAGCAATGAAAAGATTGTGAAGGATATGATGTGGTCACAAAGCCATGGCATGAAAGCCTTGTAGCATACTAACTCACCTACGATCACATACAAGGAGTGTAACAAATTTGCAATAATAAACAAGATTCAAGGACATATGATCCACTAGCAAGCATTGATCAATGAAAACCAAAGAGAAAGTAAAAAATACAAGTGCAGATGATTATGCAAATTTCCCAACAAATGATTAGAGAAACTCTTGCAATTGATTGGTTTGAGACAATGGCATTGACTACAAAAATATGTATTGGATAAAGTCTCCACTACATTTTGCTTAAGGACTTTTTAAGCAATGACATAAAATCTCCAAAGAAATCTACCAAGAGCTATCATGACAAATGGAATGCAAATATCAACAAACTGCAGTCACCTATGAATGATATTCATCAATATACAACACTCACACTTGTGGAAGGGATGTGATAGTTGTAATAAACACCGTGATGTATTCATGAATGAAATGTGAAGAATATGTGACGAATATATAGTAGATGCAACGAATTCCCTGCAGACATCGGTAGAAAAACCGTAGCACATGCAACCTATTGTCTACGAGTGATACAATTCCTTGCGAATAAATGCAACCGTTCATTGAGCAACTTGCATAAAGAATTTGACAACAAACTCAGCCATTCATCATTCAATATGCAAGGAGGATCCATTACAATTGAAGATAACATGTCTACAACATAATGTACAACACCTACGAGATGTCATAGCAAAGATTCAATAACACTTCTACAGTCAAAACAACTATCCAATAGAAGTCAAATATACAAACCCTTGCAAGCTATAAGGGTAGAAACACAACAGTACTATAATGGATATAAGATCCTACGGCCCGCTACAGGAGACCACCATGCACATCACAGGCAAGATACAAAAGAAATACATTAAATGCAGGCTCCTACAAGTCACTATAAAAGGTTTTTCATGCATAAAGGTACCCACCTATGAGTGACAACAAATATCATGTTGTAAATGCTAAGGATATCTTTGCGATCAATAAAGAATTCAATGTAAACAGTTACATTAAACCCTCTGCAAGGACAGAAGATCTGCAATATATACAGGTTCCCTACGAATACAAATGCACGCACCATATGCCATCTATGGTCAGATACATAAATACTTCAGTAAATGCAGTATCCTGAAGTCAATTCTAATATGTGAACGAATACATCTACATGCATACATGTATCAAATGTACCACGAGGACCAAAGACTGCAATAAAATGCACAAGGAATACAGTAAATGTAAATGCCTATGGGTCCTCGCAAAAGACGTAGGAGACCTAACACGCATCAAGTTCCATCTACAAATAAATATTGAAGTACTATGACAAATACAAGCTCCTACAAGCAGTCGTAGAAGACCCATCAAATTCCAAAAATCCCCCCCGGGCACATGCACTATAGTTTGTATACACATAGGTACACAAAAGGGGCAAGGGCAATCACAAAACCCGCATGGGCCCCGGCAAACGTGTTATTGGTACACACATGACGTCTAGGGATGCTGCGCGGGTCAATAAGTGAATTCAAGTTCGAACCCGATCTTTCTATTTGGATCAATAGGAGTCGACAGGGTTCGAATCATCAAACTAATATACGATTGCGATGATCAATTTTTTTATCTTAATACATTTATATTAGGTATTCAAGGCCTATAACAATAAGAATTCATTAATAAATGCATAAAGCCTATGAAACCTGATCCTCTGTCGACAGTTCGACAAAGTCGACAAGATTCATCAACAAAATGCAAATATTATAAAATGGAAATGACCCCAAGCACCCCGATGATGGCCGTGTTAAATGTAGATCTCAACCGGACTGGTCTACAAAATATTTTCAAATGCCCTCAAATATCCACAAAATTCAAATATTTTTCAAGTGACCTCAAGGTCACACCGATGATGGTCGTGTTGAATGCAGACCTCAACCGGAGGGATTAATTTCAAATATTTCAAAACATTCTCAAAGTTCCACCAAAATCCAAATGTTTTCAAGTGACATCAAGGTCACCCCAATGATGGCCGTGTTGATTGTTTATCTCAACCGGAGGGGTTCACAAACAATTTCAAAATGCCACTCAAATACCTACGAAATTCAAAGCTACAAAGAATCCAAAATTTTCAAAATTTAAAAATATTTAAAATTGAAATAATCCATCAACACTTAAAACAAAATCTATCTACCATCCACAGCAGTTTGTCGAGGTGGACAAATTTGAATATAACTTCAGCTCACATTGAGCTAATGTTTAGTCGAAAATATCACTAGAATCTATTCTCAAACAATCTCTTGCCAGTAAAGGTGTGGTACGTGTCCTTTAACTGGCAATTTTGTCGACGAATTGCACCGCATGATAAACGGTTATGACCCGGGGCCCTCTGATAGAGTGATTTTGCTGCCAAATGGCACCACGAAATGTCGGTTATGGTTAGAGAGGATATGTTCCTTAGTAACAACAAATCCTTGAGATATGAATCAATAGTATATGATTGATAGGGTGCAAAACCCTCTGTTAGCTAAGGTGGATTCAAATATGTCCCCTTAGACAAACATTCACCCCAGGTCTACAAGGTACTCTTGGACAAAGCAACCCATGGCTACCGACAAGGATCATTCTGTCAGGTTGGGTCGACTACCTCCTCTGACTAAGTAGTCCAAGGATCTTTCTGTCAGGTTGAGTCGACTACCTCCTCTAACTTTTAGGGACCATGATGGCCTGGGATGACGGAACCATGGGATCTTGATCGGGTCCAACATCCATTCCCCCACCATTCGCTTTAAGTGCAAGATAGTGAAAATTTTCAATTTTAAATACTCAAATATTTCAACCCAAATTTTCAAACATTTCAAATCCAAACCCATGTTGCTACTATATGCCAGATAACACGTATTCTCTACGTATCTTATTGACGACTAGCCTTAATCGAAAGTTCTCTCTCGTGACCGGGAGGGATAATTAACTATAGGGGCTTGCGCCTATAGGAAACCGGAACTCAGATCATAAAGTCCTCACAAAATGAGGACGAAATCTCTGGGTAGTGTCTTATCTACAAACTCATCTGCCTTCCAAAATTTACCCCAAAACTTAATCCTTAAAACTCCCTCGCCGAATAAAAAAGCGAGTGGAGGAAAAAAAAAAAAAAGCGAAGCGGGCAGAGGCTGTGGCCAAATTTTCGAAGCCCACAGAACCTTTATGGAAGACCACCAAAAGTAATGCATGTTGTAAATGGTATCTCGAATATAGCAGAAACCATAGCGATGCTATGAATTGATTGTGGCAAGTGGAGGGGGAGAAGTAGCGGTCAACCAAGCCTAGGAAAAGGCAAAAGCTGAGAGCACTTGTTGAGTTTCTAAAATTACGGTTGCTCAAATCAGGCCTTGAGAACAGGTGGAAAGGCTTTGGTAATGTGTATAAAACTGTTGAAGAGTTGATGGTAAATTCCAAGTGGAATGAAGGCTTGTGGTAGAAGCAAATCTAAAACTATGTCCAGAAACTTAGTTTGGTTGATTAGTGCTTGGAAGTATTTCTCTTTATTTTAATTATGAAGCATGGCTGGATTGAATCATGTGGAATGAAATTGAGGAGAGGTAGAAGAATCTAACGCATAACTTAAATCAGCAAGAAAAATGAAAAATGATCTTACCAAAGATTGCAAATTTTGGCCACCAAGCCAAAATGAGGAAGAAAGGTGTCAAACGCTTTTTCATTTTAATTCAAATCATCATTAAAGTTTCATTGCAACAAAAAAAAACCTACTTTCTACAATTTTCCTACTGAAAAATTCGAAATCCCTCAGGAATCAGAGTGGTTCCTTGAATTTAGAAGGTGATTGGGGTTATTTGGTGATGTGTAGGACAGCCCATTTTTCGAGAAGAGTGGGGTGGGGTGACTGGACTTCTTGGATGGTGAGGGTGGCTTGTAACCATCCTGACCTCCCTAGATGCTGAAGTTTAAGTACAGAAATCTCCATGCCGCTTTCCACCAATTTGGGAGTCAATAAAGATAGCATTGGTTGACCACTTCTAAAGTTGATTAGTCTTGAATTTTCCAATGTTCCTTCTTACATCACGCAATATAATGCTGAGTCATATATGTGTGAAATGTGAGTAACTCATAACTTACTCTTTCACCCCATGCATAAATTACATTCAAGCAAATTACCCAAAAGTACAATAAAATCAACATAAGCAACTATACAACATGTATTATCAACAAATCACAACACATGAACATTAATACAAATGCATAACCAGTTGACTATAACAATTAATTCTTTTTCATAGACCTTCCGATAGGCCAATAATACCCTGCCTTAAAATAGTTGAAAGACAGACGCATGGAATTCAATTAAAAAAATGCTATGATAAAGGCAAATGAAACAAACTACCTTTGACCACCGACTACTTGTAGATATTTCCTGCCACTCCTTCAGCATTGACTTGAAGCTACTCATACTTGCTGCTCTTTCTGCATTAATCTTTTCTTCATCAGCCTTCTTCCTTAGAAGTATCCTACAAAAAGCTCCAAAATTAAAAAAACTGCCAAGCAACTTCTTCACGCATTAGAAACTATCAAATCTTATCAGGAAACCATTTGGAACAACATACTTTTCATTGAAAAGAAACTCTCTTTCTTTACGATCCAAGGCTTCAAACCGTGGATCACCTCCCCATTTTCTTTTGAATGTTTGGAAGTCTAGTCTGTGATTCATATCCTGTAACAGTAAGCCCATTAGCGTCAATTGAATGGTCCGTTCAACCAAAAGAATTACCTCTCAAACTATTATACAGAAGCTTCATCCTTAAAAAAAAACATAATTGGTGAAACAGCGAAGCCACCAACAACCTCCAAGGCTTCTTCCAATAGCTGTTTGAAACCATTAATTGCAGCCTTCTGAGCAGCTTTCTTCTCCTTCCTCTCTTCTTCAGCACGTGTCCTAACAAATTGTTCAAAGATTGCTCGTCTAGCAGAATAACTTGGAACTGCCTGCCAGAATTCATGCAAGTGGAGCAAAAAAGAGTAGAATCTGTTAGTAGAGGTTCCAATAAATGTATTCCAAGTAATGTGGAGGAAATATTCATTTATTACATATTCAAAATAAATTTTAATATTTTAATAAGATAAAAGACTATATTTAGATTAAATACATATCAGATCCTCGATACACAATGAAAACAAAAAATTCACACCAAGACCCCTAAAAACATTAATTCCCAATAATTTTCCCCACTATCAATCCCCGAATGTTATTCAGAATGTCATAATCCAACACAAACTTGTTCAATAAATATGTTGGGCGCATAAGAACATCAGCAATAGCAAATCACATTAGGGAAAAGCTCAATAAGCCATAAAGCTGTACAATTAAGTACTCTCCATATTCTTCCGGTTAGCATGCACAATAAAATAAACTGGGTTTTGAGGGTAACAAAAAGCAACCTATGAATTCAATCTTACATGCCATCTCATCCAGGTAGTCCTTAGTGATTGTAAAATTTACTTTCAATCATCTCCGGCCCCATCTAAATCCAACCCAAAGGAATAAGTGTTGGCATGGAGTATGATGTCAAAACTTTTTTTTTTCTTAAATTAACAGAAATGATATTCATCTAATTTTCAATTCCAATGATGGATCTGACCACCTCTTGCTTAACGTATTCTCAAGATGAACAGCTCCTTTAACATGTCTATATTGGAGGCCAATATGTTCTAAGGTATTTCCATCGGAGAAAGAGATAAGTTTGCACTATTCAGTAGAATTCGCATGGCGTCTCCATCATAACAACAATTATTTTTCCATTTCCCATATTTCGTCCATTTTTTAGGGCAGTTCAAGGTGCAGCTTCTTGCATTTTTCTTTGGTAAGTGAAGGTGTTCGCCTTGTGAGAGGAATGACCATCATCAATCTTCTTTTCCTTCTTTTATAGAACGAAGACCCATCTTTAGATGGTTTTGAAGTATTCCCCCTTATGCCTTGGTTCTGAAGCTTCATCCCTAATGACTTGGATCTTGTCCACTATGAGCATCACCAACATATTGGCCTAATAGAGATTGTTTATTAGAAACAAGCAAAGTTTATTTGCAATTTGAAGATAAAATCCTAATTGTAATTCATCAGTACTAATACCTTCCCAAAATTTATTTCCAAAGTTACCAACTAACATCTAAACTTTGAATTGCCCCTAGCATTGCCTCAAACTGTGAAACTTCTTCCATTAACCTTCTATATAACCCCATAGAACATATTTCTAAGCATATCGGTTATTTAAACATTCCATTAGATGGGCTTTCTACAATGCCAAGCCATGATGGCTTAACTTCAATCAGGCAAATGCAATATTGTCATTGTCGCTATATAAGGTGAAGTTTCCAATTGGTCAGTCCATGCATTCCGCCTCTCAGTATCATTTGTCTCATCATATGTAAGAATTATCATTTTAGTTTCTACTTTAAGTGTTTGCATTCTCTCATCAAGAATAGAAATTATTACCTCCTATTCTGATGTGCCGGTTCAGGCTGAACCGGCCCTTGGGCCGGTTCAGCAATATTACAGGAGGCGGAATCCATCCGCCTCCCTTGGCTTGGCCCGCCCATAGGGTGGGCCCCACTCCTTGAGTTTTGAAAATCAAACAGAGGGTGCGGTTTAAGCTTAGGAGGGAAAATTGATTAGGAAATATTTTGTATTCAAGAGGATGAGGGGGATTAGGGAGTTTTTCATGTTTTGATCGATTGAAAATTATGATTTCTTGGCGTTCGGGCTCTAGACACTCTTGTCTAGAGATTTGGGAGAGACGATCCTCCTCTGGAATTGAGGATCACTTGTATCTTGCTTTCGTGTTGGTTTTGCTTTGTTTCTCTTATTGCAATCCATCGTTTGGGGCTGATTTCGCCCAGACTTTGCTTTATTCTCGCTGTTTTTCTCCAATTAGTGATAGGTTTGCTTGTGAACTCAAGTATTCCCTTAGGGTTACTTGCAAACTCAAGTATTTACAATCAAATTGGTATCAGCAAGTCGTGGGACCAGTGGAGGGCTGTTTTCGGTTAATTTCAGCGGTGATTTTTTGCCCAGAAGGAAGGGAGATTGCTGTTTTTGGAGTTCCAAATCCAGATTTTGTGATTTTACAAACTCCGGATTGTGATGGCGGCCAAAAAAGTGGATGCTCTGGAGGAAATGTTTGAAGGAGAGATGAATCAAATCAAAACGACGGAGGAGGAAAAGATTTCCTCCATGGAAGGACAAGTTGCCGATCTACGGGACATGATGAAAAAGATATTAGAAATTCAAAATAAAACGGCAGCTTCTGTGACGAAAAGAGTAGAAGGAAAAAATTCGTAGGGAGGAAGATGAGGTGGAAATCATGGAAGGAGAAGGAAGAAGACCCCATCTGGAGCCTATCCAGAGGGAAGAAAGGGGAGGTGGATACGGAGAACGTCAGGAGGGATACTATGGTCGCCAAGGTGGATACGGAGAACAAGAATTTTCAGCAAGATAGACTTGAAATTAGGTTAACATCAGATTCGGATGAAAGAGGATATGCCCAAGACGGCCTTTAGAACTCATGAGGGACATTATAAGTTCTTGGTTATGCCTTTTGGCCTCACCAATGCTCCTGCTACTTTCCAGGTCCGTATGAATAAGGTTTTCAAACCTTATCTCATACGGTTTGTATTGATCTTCTTTGACGACATCCTAGTCTACAGTAGGATGAAGGAGCACTAGGAGCATTTGAAAAGGGTGTTAGAAATACTGCAGGAGCACCAGCTGAGGGCAAACTTGAAGAAATTCTGCTTCGCACAAGTCAGTGTTGAGTACTTGGGCCATATTGTGTCAAAAGAAGGGGTGGCAGCAGATCAGTCCAAAATTGAGGAAATGCTCAAGTGGCCAGTGCCGAAAAACCTAAAGGAGCCGAGGGGATTTCTAGGACTAACAGGTTACTACATAAGGTTTGCAAAGGGTTTCAGTACTATAACATGGCCACTCACGGAGCAGATGAAAAAGGTATGAGGGGAGGTGGCCACTTCAGCATTTGAGAGCCTGAAGAAGGCAATGATTACGGGGCTGATCCTAGCTATGTCAGATTTCACTCAGACCTTCATTATGGAGACAGATGCATCCGGGTATGGGCTGGGTGAAGTGCTTATGCAGAGTCGTAGACCCATCGCCTATTTCAGCCAGGTATTGACTGCTAGAGCCAGGCTGAAGTCAGTTTACAAGAGATAATTGATGGCCATCATTTTGGCCATCCATAAGTGGCGACCCTACCTACTTGGAAGGCATTTCATTGTCAGGACATATCAACGAAGCTTGAAATACCTGCTAGAACAGCAGATGGTGACAGAAGAGCATCAATGGTGGTTGTCCAAGTTACTGGGGTACGATTTTGAGATCCAGTATAGGCTAGGGGTGGAGAACAAGATGACAGATGCCTTGTCTAGATGTATGGGGGAACTGCAAACAGTGGCACTATATGTTCCTTTGATGTTGGACTGGGAGGTCATCATAGAAGAAAGTGCTAGAGATGAAGGTTTGGAAAAGATCATGGCGGATTTACTGAAAGAAGATGATAGCCACCTAGGGTACTCAGTGGAGGGAGACAAACTGCTATATCAGGGGAGAATTGTGATGGCCCGGACCTCGATCCACATCCCAAACTTACTCCATAAGTTTCATGGAAGAGCTGTGGGGGGCCATTCAGGCGTACAGAAGACATACAGGCGGCTAGCAGCAGAGCTGTGCTGGAAGGGGATGCATAAAAATGTAGAGTAGATGGTAGCCAGATGTGAGATCTACCAAAGGAATAAGTACCTGGCCATGTCACCAGGAGGATTACTACAGTCGTTAGCTCTACCGGGAAGAGTATGGGAGGAGATATCTATGGACTTCATAGATGGGTTGCCCCGCTCAGAGGGGTACACAATGATCTTAGTGGTGGTGGATAGGCTAAGCAAGTATGCACATTTCATTCCCCTCCGACACCCCTACACCACAGTGACAGTAGCGTCAGCTTTCATCAGGGAGGTGGTCAGATTGCACGGAGTACCAGAGGCGATCGTATCATATAGGGATATGGTGTTCCTCAGCCATTTTTGGCGAGAGTTGTTCAGATTACAAGGGACAGTCCTCAAGAGGAGCACAGCTTACCACCCACAAACGGATGGCCAGACGAAAGTAGTCAATAGGAGCTTGGAGGCGTACCTAAGATGCTTTGTGTCGGAGACACCCAAGCTATGAGCTAAGTGGCTATCATGGGATGAGTACTAGTACAACACCTCTTTTCATTCGGCTTCATAGATGACCCCATTCAAGGTGTTGTATGGACGGGATATCCCCCACACTTGGTGCACTTTGGGAGTAGCAGTACTCCCGTTTCTTCAGTAGAGAAGTATTTGGAGGAGAGGGACCAAATGCTAGAGTTGAAGAGGCATCTTCTAAGAGCTCAACAAATTATGAAGCAACAAGCGGATGAGCATAAGAAGGACATCCAGTTTGAAGTGGGGGAGAAGGTGTTCTTGAAGCTCCGACCATATAGACAGAAGACAATCCCCAACAGGAGGAATGAAAAGCTGGCTCCAAGGTACTTTGGGCCTTATGAAGTGCTGGAGAAGATTGGCGCAGTAGCATATCGACTGAAATTACCTCCATCGGCGACTATACATCTGGTTTTTTACGTTTCGCAGTTAAGGAAGGCCATTGGTGACTACACAGCCAACCCCGAGCTATCGGCGACACTTACGAATGATTTAGAGGTGATTCTAGAACCCTTAGAGCTGATGGGAGTTCGTCAGAAAGAAGATGAAACTAAGTGTTGATCCAGTGGAAGAACCTTCCTGACTACGAGACCACGTGGGAGCCATATGAGAGGACGAGACAGCAGTTTCTAGATTTTCACCTTGAGGACAAGGTGATTCTTTGGGAGGGCGGTATTGATGTGCCGGTTCAGGGTGAACCGGTCCAACCGGCCCAAAGGCCGGTTCAGCAATATTATAGGAGGCGGAAATCATCTGCCTCCCTTAGCTTGGCCTACCCATAGGGTGGGCCCCACTCCACCTTGAGTTTTGAAAATCAAACAGAGGGGGTGGTTTAGTCTTAGTAGGGAAAATTGATTAGGAAATATTTTGTATTCAAAAGGATGAGGGGGATTAGGGAGTTTTTCATGTTTTGGTTGATTGAAAATTAGGGTTTCTTGGCGTTTTGGCTCTAAACTCTCTTGTCTAGAGACTTGGGAGAGACGATCCTCCTCTCTAATTGAGGATCACTTGTATCTTGCTTTCGTGTTGATTTTGCTTTGTTTCTCTTATTGCAATCCATCGTTTTGGGGCTGATTTCGCCCAGATTTTGCTTTATTCTCACTGTTTTTTCTCCAATTAGTGATAGGTTTGCTTGTGAACTCAAGTATTCCCTTAGGGTTACTTGCGAACTCAGTATTTCCTATCATATTCATCCTCTCCATTCATATTTCTATAAGGCATAGAGGAATATGACTTGACCTACCAGTCACATTGGCAAATGTTTGCATCTTCATCAACTCCAACATGGCAGTCATCAACTTCATCAGTCTAGCCACCTGATCAGCCATATTTTGGGTAGAATCATTGCTAAACATTGATTGGCCTTCTTCCCTTCTTAATAGTCTCTTACCAGCCTTCCTATGAACTCCACGGAAAATACCTTATTTTGTATACTGTCTTTATTTGAACTATACATTAAGGATAGATGTTATAATACCAACTTAATCTATAGACCCTCTTCTTAGTTTAGTTCACCTCTTATAGGTTTTCTTTCCATCATATTATATGAAAGCACCAACCAATTGCTATTTTTCCTTCCTAAAGTATTGCGGTCGCTTTGAAGTTTGCAGTAACAATGATAGTAACAAAGTAGCACCAAGGCAATTTGCAAGCAATAGCAAAGCTCTCACAGTAAGGAAATTTGCAAACAATAACGAGACACCAACAAGAAGGCAATTTGCATAAATCAACAAAACAATCTGCAAGCAATGGTAAGACCCTAACAATAATGTATCCTGCAAAAGCAATTAGAGGAAGGGCAAGAGAATAGGGAAACATGACAAATACATTATTGAGTATTGTAGTTGCAGTTTTGCTACAGTACTGAGAACAGAAACTTATATTGTGGAGCTATAAGAAAAAGGAGAAGAAAAAATAAATGTTTTAGATTTCAATATAAGAAATTCAGCCTATTATAGAAAATTATAGAAGGACTAAATTTCTGTACATTTCCTAATTGAACTCCACAAAGAAAGGCATCCTCCTTGCAAATAACAAATAAGAATGTTAGACATAGGAATTCTTTATCTTCTTGCAAACATGATTTAGAATCATTGAAAGATCAATTAGAAAAATTGTCAGAAAATGGAAATGAAATGCTTAAAAATGAGGTTGCTAATCTTAAAACAAAACTTGATAAGTTATCCTCTTCAGCTACCACTTCTACACCATAAAGCATTGCCACTTCTTGTATGCATGCTTCACACATGTAAATTAAAGATGCACGGTATCTTATTTATTAGAAACCATGACACTGAAATCACAAAATCTTCCATGCATATTTCGCTCAAAATTTAGTGCAACTTGTGGAATCTATTTAGGTTTTATGTATGTGCTTTTAAGTGATCCGAGTGCACCGCTAGTTCATCATCTCTTATATGGATTTCAAAGGCACCACACTAAGTTAACCACAACCTATACAAGTTCCTAGTGCACTTCATGGTGATGCTAGTGGGCAAAATTTTATGGGTACCAAATAGGTATGTTATTATAGAGGGCTAGTGAAGATATAACAGTGAAATTTGAAGTACACATGCTTATGATAAAAAACATCATATCTTTCCACGAATGAGTTTTAGAATGCACGATATAAGAGAAAATATTGGTAACATTTTACTCTACTTACTAATGATTTATTAATTTAGCTTAGTTTCTATTATGCACAGATACAAACACAACATAGACACGGGACATGTCAATTATTGAAAACATAGGAGATAGATACAAGTTAGACACGGTATTATAATTTGTATACCTTAAAAATAGTATATACAAATTGAATAAGTGGAATATTAAGAATAATAGATAAGTAATAAGTCATTTAACTCAGATCTATGCTTAAAATAATTAATATTAGGATGATGAGAGTCGCATCTAGAGGAGAGATGGCAATGCCGTCAAGAGTCGAGCATCAATGTTATGATGACATTGGACAAAGTTGAGATGTCGAAATGGCACGGGTGAATAATTGTGGATGTAGAAATTGCTTGCGACAAGCAAGATAGCATCAAACTTCAATGTTGAGCTGATTTTATAATATTGATGTTGTAAAAGTGTGGAAGAGAGAGCATTGTTTGTTATTGTGAAATCCTAGTTGCAACCCACTAGAAAGAAATGAAAATGGGAATGTAAGGAGAATGAGATATTGCATAGAGGCAATTGATTTTCAAGTTGTGGAGAGAACATAAGAAATTTAGTTCTTATTTTTTTAATATATACAAAATTGAAATACAAGAAATTATATTCTAAAAAATAATAAAATATTTAAGACGTGTTCGACCCACATGTCAAATTTATTTTTAATATTTTTTTCATCGGATATATCTTCGGCGTGTACAACACGTGCCTGACGCCTATCAAAGACGTGTCTGACGCGTGTTGAAGGCTGCATGTCAAAGACGCGTACGCGTGTCAAAGGCGTGTCCGACGTGTATTGTGTCTAATACATAATGGACATTGCACGTCTCTTGGAGAAGAAATGCCAATTTATCATATAGCTTAGTTGTATACACAATAATAAGTCTACATTGCACTTAAAATAATACAATTATTTTAAATGTATAATTTTTTTTGGTGTCTTAAGCATGGTCACTCATTAAATTATAAAGAGTACTACTCATGCCTCCTAACATGTTCTCCATTGTCATGATGTTATTAGAATAAAACGTTGTTTATCACGTGCTAAAAGATATTAACTTAATGGTAGAATACTTGATGACCACTAGTTGTACTCATAACTACAAATTTTGGTTGATACGAACTTAAATATTTTTTAGGAATAGAAATTGCTCAATCAGAATAAGAAATATTACTCTCAAAAAAAAAAGGTCATGGATCTCATAAAAAATATAAAAATGATTGATTATAAATCTTAAGAAACCCCAACTAAGCTAGGTCAAAATTAGTAAATCAAACATTCAAACCTGGGATAGTATCAAAAAGGAAAAGAAGTATGCATGCAATAGCATCAAAGATTAATTAGACAAATGATCTCACACCTATCCAAAATTTCCATTTGCAATGACTCTCATCAATCAATTTATGCACAAACCTAAACAATCTCATCTTTAAGCCGCTTATAGAACTTCAGATACCTTAAATCAAGCCTTGGTAAATGAATTCTCTATTAAAACATGGATATTTTGTAAATTAAGGGAAATAGTGATGCAAACTATGTAGGATCACAAGTGAATAAAAGATTCACAACTGGATATTGTACTTTTTTAGGGGAAAAAAATCATAATATGGAGTAAAAAAATTGAACTATTGTTTCAAGATGTAGTGCTAAATCTAACTTTAGAGCCATTTCTATAATTTTTAGTAATCAAAATCATTTTGAAAGATTTAAAAATTAAATGAAAAGTGTCAACAAATATATGATGAGATAACAAATCTGCCATCAACATCACATATAATCCACTACACATAGTCATACCAAGCATGTGAACGTAGATAAACAATTTATAAAAGTGAATTGATTTGTACTTTATATGTGCTAACAAAAAATCAACTTATAGGCATTCTCATTAAAGAACCCTGCAACCCCACTTTCAAAATAGTACAAGCGAATTTGGAATGATAAATTTTCTCATTCAATTTGGGTGGAAGTGTTAAATGATCGTGTAAGCCACAAATCAACTAATCATGATAAGGATTTAGCACACGGATCAAGGGTTCTAAACATTGGATCAATCCTCTAATGGCCCTTAGACTACAATCCGTGTGCCTCTCATCTTTTCTAGCCACTAACACCTTTTGGAAACTTTTATTTAATTTATGTCTATTATAAGACTTTTGAAGAAATCTATATATACTTTCACAATTCATACAAAACCAAACAATAAATTCAAAATAGTTTTTTTTCTATTTTCTAACTAAACTATCAAATCAAAAACAAATATTTATGAGAAGATGTCCAATATGAGGTTTTATATGACGTGTTTTTCCCTACTTTAAAAATGATTTGTAGTGCCAAAAGTTTATTGTTGACAATTGAAATGCCCAAAATATGACTAATAGATGCTAACCATGTCCCCTAAAATTATGTTACATCAATCATTGGTCAATTTAGTTTTTAAATGCTTCCCAACTCACATAAAAGATCCAAAACATGAATGGCATGGATTACTTGTGTGAAATCAGTTGTCTTATTTAAGCTTATCAAATGGATTGTTGATCTAAGGTAAAGTTCAAAATCTTTCCACTTCTCTGATCAAGAATTTGTTATAAGAGAGGATCCAAGAAAAATCAACTCCAAAGATCCTACAAAACCGGTCCTTAAATGATGAGCACATTCCTGCACACCGTCCATTTTTCATCATTGGAATTTTTTCCCAGGCTTCAAAATTAGCCCCTCAAAAAAATCAAATCTGCAAACCACTTTTGTTAGGACGTGTTCCCATGCTAAATTAGTCATCAGAAAAGTTGCTGTTGCTACAAGATGAGCTTGTTCCTGCAGGCCACCATTTAATTAATATGATAAAAAGAACTATAAAGACAATTGTGCAATGCAGTCCAAACTAGCACCGGAGAAAACCATAGAAAAGAAAGTAAGCGTTTATAGTAGCAATGTTCATTACCTACAGTCAATAAGCACACACCTTAAATATAATAATAATAAAAAAAAAAAAGAATCGATCTCCAAAATCAAAAACAGCAAAAGGTGAAAAACATCTTGTCTCAGGAATGGACAAAAATAAAAAATAAAAAATAACCCGGGCATGAGTGAGCTCAACATAATGTTCTAACAAACCTGTTTTATTCAGTTGTCGTAGGAAAGGCCCAAAATTCATAATCTTTAGACTCAACAAACCTTAAAGCGTGGATCGAAGACTATCTTTGGAAGTTCTTTTTCCCACTTTGAGAATGGCGCCACTCCTCTTTCTTTAAGCATTTCCTATAATGTAGAATAAATAAATAATTGAGTCGGTCATAAAAACACTGCAGATATAAGGCAACAATTGACAAACGAAAAAACATAAGCACTGTTAAAATTCTTGAGCATTTAGCAAAGATATTTTCTCTAAAGGGATAACTATAAAAACAGATGTTTCTGAAAAAAAAAACAAAGATCAACTAAGCTGAAAAAAACAACATTTTTTTTTAAGCTGAAAAAACAACAATTTGATAACAATAAGAGTCAATTCGTCCTGTCACCGGATCTAGTTAAAAGGGAAAAAGCTTCCAACCAAAAATAAGTTAAGAAGCGGCTGTTCTTAGAAGTACTTTTCTGAACCGAGTACCAGCCTTTTCCCCTTTCTTGTTAATCATTTTTCAAAGGAACTTTAGCAATGGCTGCAGAGGGGAAGCAATATAAAGGAGGATCGACAAAAAGAAACACATGTTGGGATCAATAATAGATACAGTAACATTTCCCTCCTCCAAGCATTGCATTTGTGCAGCTAGCTTTTCTCATATGAAGTAAAAAAGAACTGAAACTATAAAAAAATAAAAGGCATTGAACTAATTTACTACTAAAAAAGGAAAAACAGTTAGATTAGGAAGTATAAAAACGAAATACCTTGAACTGAATAATGCACTCCTCCTTTGTTGGCCCACTTTCGTCATCATCTGAATCAGATGACGAATCTGAAATATTTCCTTCTCCATTAGCATCTTTAACTCTGTCCTTACTATTTAAAGGTTGCTGCCCCTTAGCTGAAACATCTAGAGCTCTTGTACTATTTAAATCAGATGCAGGGGAAGCTGAAGTTTGAAGAGGTGCCGACACAATTGGGGTAGCAGATTCCTGCAGCTTCTTCTTTATCAAATCCAATGCTGATGCAGACGCTTGTCCACTTGAAGTTCTCAAGGTCACAGAATCACGACCACCTGTTTGCAGAGCAGAAGCATTCAAACTGCTAGGCGTAGTTCCCTTATCTGCGGGAATGCTAGCATTCTCCTCTTTTGAAGAGTTTGCTACATGATTTTTTCTCATTTCCAAAACTTCTGCAGGAACTTGCCAGCTACTAACCTATATATATAATTATCAATGTTAGATAAGCAGAAAAGAGAAAAAAAATATGGTAAAGCAACAAAACATAATCTCATGTTCCATAAAAGCGAGATAAAATGTAAAAAGCTCTGAGCCTACATAGTGATAGCTTGTGAGTTCATTGAGTAACAGCTTGTTTGAACAGCTTGTCAGCTATATTTTTAAGACTGTAATCACATCATTTTGTTTATTTAATCACCTTTCAAAGAACGACAATGTTACGCCGGTTGGGCCGGCTAAGGCCGGCTCAAGTTTATAGAAGGCGGAGCTTGTCCGCCTCCTCTCCTGTTGTCCGCCCAAAGTGATGGGTCCCACCCATCATTATGTTTTCAAAATCAAATAGAGGGGGCGGCTAGAGCTTTGGGAGGGAAATTAGATTATGAAAGTTTTTGTATTAAAGTACATGAAGGGATTAGGGAGAGATTATGTTTTGATTGATTGAATAATTAGGGTTCTGGGTGCTTGGGCTCTAGACGCTATTGTCTAGAGATTTGGGAGAGACGATCCTCCTCTTGAATTGAGGATCTCTTGTATCTTGTTTTGTGTTTGTTCCTTTTGCTTTCTATAAAAACGTTGCTATCGTGTGCTTGCTTTTCTACAACATTTCTACGTTTTTCTCGCTGTTTTTACTGATTTTTTTGTTAGGTTTGCTTGCGAACTCAAGTAGATCCGATAGGATTACTTGCAAACTCAAGTATTTCCTATCAGACAACAAGGTCATTTCAGACCTTAGTCTAAGAAAGTTCAAGAGGAAATGTATCAAAGCTTCTGAGGAAAAAAAAAATCTCCACTACCAAACTTTACTGAGACAAAAAACTTGGTACATATCATACCACAGATTTATTTCAAAAACTTAGTTTTATTAAGCCTATACTGAGATAAATCCCTAGCATAAGGTAGCAGCGTTCAAACTTGTAAACCCACATGGCTCACATGGAGGAAGAATTTTTTACTACATGATAGGTAATTCGGAGCTCTTACAAATGAGCTTAATCTTTTAAATCAATTGTATAATTGAGTTACTCATCCACTCAATAATTGGAGCAGTCTATGAAGAAAACATAATTACAAGTAGAGATACCAACTACCAGCAGATGGTAAAAGGGGGAATTCAAACACATTGGAAAAAAAATGGTCATATTAACTAAATCAAAGTTCAGATACTATTGAATAGGTTGATTAAAAGATAAGATAGAGTGCAATTGAGTTCCAACTGAATAGAAGAAAAAATCAGATTGCTTTAAAAACTTCATACATATTCTTTCATGTTTCAATGTTACACTTTAGAAGCGAAGTGATGCATTGGCACTACACATAACTTGCCTACGAAGCACAAACTTGCACCAAAGCAATGTGTTGGCCCTGCTATGAAACAAAAGCTTTAAGCAAAGCATATGCGTCATGAATGAATATGCATTGCTTTGCTACAAACTATTGTTATTGAACGGTTCATTATAACTACAAAAATTATTACCAGATATGACTAAAGTTATTATATATATATATATAAAACCTGACGTTAAGTGCTCTAGTTAGAAAAAAATATATATCGTTTCAAAAAAAATGCCCTTGCAAAACAGACTCATTTACTCTAGTATCTAAAATCGGTGTATGTGTGCTAAATTATTAAAAATAACCATATTACATTCATAAGGCTTCCAAGAATTAAAACAAAAAACAAGGCCACAGGCATGTGGAGCAGGATTCTTGTTGAAAAGCAAGATGGAAGTGGCAGCAGAAGAAAGAAGCTACATGTCAATAGAAGCAATGAGCTCAGCCACAAGTGGAAAAATAGACCCACCAAAAAAAAGTCCCTTGATTAGACTTCACAGTGTTAGGCCAACAATTAAGGCCTTCTTTAGCATACATATAAGATTAGTGTACTAATATTTATTTGCTTTGTGGAGTAGTAACTTGCAGCGTGAAATGTTAACTATCAAATCTAAGAGAAAATTAATTAAATAAGAACCTACCTTGTTCACGGTGTTATAATAGTATTTCTTCAAATCATTTGTTGTGACCAATGACCAATCAGTACCAGATAATTTTTCCCTGAAAATGATATACAACAAAGTTTTAAAAAAAAAACAAGAAACAAATATTAGGATGAGACAATTAGGGCATTTCAACAAATAAGAGTACATAAATTTCAGTATTTCCAGCAGCCAGAATAGATGCACATCATAAAAGGTACATGATAAATGCCCTAATACAGCCATCAGATCCCCAATCAAAGAAATGATTAGCAAAATCCATTTAATGCAGCACAAGAGATTACCGACAGGTTTAATCTTAGAATTTTTAACTTTATTAGGATTTTAGATGTATTATTTAGTTTATCAGTTAAATTATCCTTTTGTTTAATAACATCAAGATTAAATTTAAATTAGTAGGGTAATTTAGTTTATATTTGAATTAAAATAATAATTCTTATCTTTTAGACTCTATCTTGCTATATTTCTATAAAGAGGAGATTCGGATTTCTAATTGAGGGCTACTAAATGAATTGAAACAAGATATTTCTGCAATCTACAATACCCGTGGAATCTGGCAATCTTCCCTCACTTTTCCCAGTGGTTCCTCTGCCTTAATAACTACTCCTGCTCATTTTGCATCTTGATTCCGCATCTATGCTAACTCAAACCCAATTATCCTTGTAGCAAGCCAGCATGCCCTCCATAGACACCTCCCAATGAAATCAGGCAATCAGCCACTCCTAATCTTATAATAGCGCCCCTTAAGACAAACTCATTGAGTGATGCATGATAACCAAAAATAAACTAAGCAATAGAACCACATCATAGCTCCTATTCTCTTTACCAACATGAAACGTTAGCACTCCATCAATTGACTACAACCATTTCAGCTTGTAGCCTTAGCCTATCTTCGTTATAGTCATAGAACACGTGCAAAATCTCTGCCTATTGATCAATTATGGAAACGGCTTTTCCTTTCAACTTAAACATTGGCGTCAATAACTTATTCCAACACAGCCTATTGCCAGTCAACAGCTTGTGTCCTTAAACTGCAACAATTTATAAAATCTCAATTTATTCGACTCAGCTACTCAAGCCTCATCCAACCAATCGATGACCTCATTTTCAAACCTCATGTGATTTGGCCCATGAACTGCATTGATTACCAAAGCCCTTCCCTTCGACACCTTTTGTCATCAATGGCAAAATATTTAATTTAACTTTGTTGTAATATTTTGAATTTTTGCTTCACGATTTCCGCTGGATAAATCGGACTTAGGAAGAAATAATTTTGAGGAACATTCTCAATTGGTACGTATAACAATGGGAAGAAATAATTTTGAGGAACATTCTCAATTGGCACGAATAACAATGATATTGAAGAAAGCTATAATGAGGATTGAAAAAATACTCGATACTTAATATGCTAATATAGTTGCATAACAGAAAGATAGTAATCTACTGCTAAATTACATTTGTTGTCAATAATTCACTATTTCTCTAGTATGTAATTTGGGTCTTTCTAATCAGCTCAATAAATGTGCAAAAATACAAAAATACTCTTCAAAAGAGAAGTTTTCTCAATAACGATGGAATTTCACTATTTTTTAATTTATTTGGAATTAAAATTTTATCTATTTGTTTAATTAAATAAATTATCATTTTGGGTGATTTCATATTTTAATTTGAATTATTAGAACATAATTTAGCTTAGTTCTAAGTTTGAATATTCAATGTAATCCTTTTAGCTTATCTCGAACCATTCTCTCATAATACCTCATTTCTCCCTTTTTTACTACCATTGCCTACAACACTATCTAATCAACACCATTCAACTAAACAATTATATTTAAATAATTTACCTTGTTTTGATAGAATGCATGAATAAATAAATAAATATTTAGGGAGAGGTTTGTTTATAATTATAGATAAAAAGCATGTCCAATAAAGAGATGAGTAGAAGCTTATCCCTACAACTTATGATAGTACAACATGAACAAGCTTTGCAGGATATTCAAAAACTTCACGTAAAAGATAGCTATTAGTTAAGAAATTTATAGTCACATAAAGGAAATGGATGTGCAAAACACTTGGAATTTACATAAATCAATGCAAACCGACTTGTTTAAGCAAATTATTGATTAGTAATATCTCAAATTGATCATTGGAATACTCAATCTAAAACTCAGTTTGATTCATTACTCTAACCTTCTAGTTACCAAGAAAAGGCCCAATTCAATTATAAAACCAAAATTCAAATAATCTAAATTATTAATAATTGGGAGGCCCGACTGATGTGAAACTACTAGGAGTTACGATCAAAATTAAAAGAGAATTGTTAAAGTTTGCTTATTATAAATTTATGTGGATCATGCAAGATAAAGTTAAGAATTAGAAACGTTAACTTCGCTTAGGCCAAAGAGATGCACTTGAGATTAACCAAAATAGTTCATTCAAAAATCCAAGGGAATTAAATGCGGAGTACAAATAACAAAACCCAACGTTTTAACAACGAGAATTTCACCTTGGGGCCGTATCACTCAAAGATTGGTGGACTTTTGGCGGAGATAGAAGATCCAAGCGATGAAGGAAGTTACCACTAGAGAAAGGGCGCCGAAGAACCTCGTCGGAGGAAGAGTAGCCGGCGGGGATGGGTGTCGTAGGTGACCGTCAAGGCTCCACGTGTGCTTTGAAAATTGACGGTCGTAGATGCTTGCAAGGATCGGGACGACTCTCTCCAAGTACTCTTCCACGGTGGTCTCGTCTTCAAATCCTACGTCAAAACAAGGTGATCGTAGGATGTTGATGCTCCCGTCGGCGTTGAAGACCAATCCCCACTCAAACTCCGGATCCGCCATACATGCTTGATGTTGGCAAATCTTTCGAAGAGAAGAGGTTTGTGCGATGACGATGGAGGATCTTTGCGCCAAGAGGGAGGGATGGGGTGTGGGAGGCCGGCGGGATTTCACAGGGGATGGGCGGCGGGATCCAAAGGAGGGGCTGGCAATTAATGGGGGAGCCAATGCTAGGGCCGGCGGCAAGATGAGGAGGAGGAGAGGGAATTTAGTGGAGAGCTAGGTTTCCAATTGGAGGTGATGATGTGGCGATGGAATGAAGATTCCAATTTGATTTAAATTGAAATTAAATTTGTCATGAGAAACTTTCCAAATTTGGAATTCCAAATTTGGAAAGATTTTGAAATTTGAAAATTCAAATTTCAAATTTTAAACTTAGGATGGGTGGGTGGGATGACGGGTGGAGAGGGGGGGGATCGCCGGCAAGGAGGTCGGCCGGGAATGTGAGGTGGTGGGCGGCGGGCTCCAAGGAGGCGGAGGTGGCCAAGCACGGGTTCGGCCGGTTGGATCTCAATGGGAAGGGGAAGGAGATGAACGAAGCACAACGAGAAGATGATAACGTAACCACGAGCCGCGGACTCTTCCAACGACTGGTGGGCCTTGCGATTTGCTCACCTTGAGCTTCTCCTCCTTCTCAAGCACTCATGCAAGACGAAGTAGAAATAAAACACAAATTTCATTCAAATGTTCATTAAGCTCAAAATGATACAAGAGACCACTATATATAGGTCTTGACTCATAAAAGTGAAAAAAGACTAAATTGCCCTCTGGGCTACAAAGAAACATAACTCCCCACAGGGGTAAAATGGAAAAATAGTAAATCAAACAAGACAATAATAAAATACATCATGTCATCTCAATCAAAAGTAGAGGCGCTGAATCGTGGCCGTCGATATGCGGTTTCGCCGGCGATAAACATGTCGGTAGCGTCTGTCGATGTCCTCATCACCGACCCATCTCAATAAACCCTCCATCATCAAATTTTCCATCACCCTCCTACAAGATCATTGTCCCCATAATCGCCTTCTATAAATATTGTCTTGCAAATGCAAATGAGCAGCAAAAAATGTTGTCACCGTCTCATGCAAAAGTTAAAATGTATCATCATCAAAATTCATACAAATATTATTTACTTTGACGAATCTTCTTACTCCCTCTCAAATTGTCATTATAGACATAACTTCCTTCAAATCCTATCATCCCTAGCATAGTCATGACATATCCAACATTGCCATCTTCTTTAACCGATTCATCATTTACCCTTCAAACTCCTTCCTTTAGTCATGTGTTTGAATCCCCAATCTGATGTGGCATAGGGTTATCATCTTGAATATTGATTTTAATATATATATATATATATATACCTTTGGATTATTTAATTTTTAATTAAGATTATTTAAGGGTTAAGAAAGTAAGGGTCAACGACAACTAAAACAAGTCAAAACCATAGAGCAGTTCATATGCAAGTTTAGGGTTTTGATGAGGAGAAAATATTGAACCTTGGTCATAGAAAATGCTTGGAATGTTAAATGTATCTATATATGATCCTGAGTATTCCATAATTTTATAAATTTTTAAATAAGGGGACTTGGAAAAACTAGGTCTTCCTGAAACTCCATTTGGCACACAGCCCTAGGATGGGTTTTAGCCTTTAATGTAACTCGATTTAGGATTAGGAGCTTAAATCACTTTAGTTGGTGGAGATTTGTCACTACTACAATTCTTGAGTTCTTCACAATTTGCCATTTAAGGTGTTCAAATAGCTAATGGAACATGATTATGACATGTTTCTGCGAGCTGTTGTCGACAAATCTTAGGAGGCTTTACTTGGGATTTTGTGGAGGAAATGAAAGGGAAATTGGTTTAATATTGTAGATGAGAGTTAGGAGAAGAGAACTACAGTTTGAAATGACAAAGATTTGCACATACATAAAATCAATCGCTCATCGTAATAAGGGTTGAAGAGACCTAAACCTCTCAGTTGGAAAAAACTCCAAATTTCTTCAAAAAAGATATCAATCATTTTCGTTCACCATCATAAATATTTGCAAGCACTTATAACTCTTGAAAATATTAGTCTGTTTTTGGCGAAAAAGTGCCAAGGTGGTGGAAGAACCTCGTGGCCAAGAAATGCAACTCCTCCTTTCAGAGGAATGAACAACACAATATTGACTATAAATTGATTATTTGAACCATGAAAATTCAAACAATCAATTTACTATTAAAATTTAATAAATTTCCTCCCAAAATTCAAAATTCAAAAAATTCAAATTTTGAAACCCAAATTTTTTTATTTTATGAATGACTTTTTCATGATAAATACAACCCAATAAATCTTTTACACACAAAATACATGATTGTGAAAAAAATAAAATAAGGAACATTTAATATTGATCTTCAGCATGTACTCTTATTCTTGTCCCGTTAATAGCTGTCTTTGCTACTAAGTTGGCTTCTTATGATTATTCCACAATTTTCACATTTTGCCACATCACTATCACCATTTCTTTATGAAGGGTAAATCATGACAAAGGGCATAAATCATGACAAAGGGCATGAATCATGAAAAATCAGTAAAACTCAATTTTATTTTGCATGGTTCAAATTCAATTTTGATTACAAGCATCGCAAATCATTTTTATCTAACTCGAATTTATTTACAAGTAACTCCCCTATTGAAATCTGTTTAAATATCCATTCATTGTCCAAAGAAAACTGTGTTTTAGCAATTAATTTGTAAGACTATTTATGTTTACTGCTAAAATTGCACGTGTTTAATCGTTTTTCAACAATTTTGTTTCATTCATAATCATGATATAATTTGTTTATTTAAAATAATTTACATTTATAATACTTTAATATCATTAAAATTTAAAAATTAAATATAAAATATATTTTACATATGAGAGCATTTTAATTTTAATTTTTAAATCTTAAGTATCATCTGATTTAGAAATTAGCAACTCATAGACTATAATATTAATAATGTTTGGAGAGCAATTTAATTAAGAAATGTAGAGATCAAATATAGGAGAGAACAAGAAGCTTAAACATAATATCAACATATATTAAAAGCTTAGGGAACATTTGGGATCACTTTTTTTTAATATTTTGATTTGAAAAATATGGTTGATATCTTAATTATAGGTTATTTTTAATTTTATTTTTATTGAATATCGCATAAACTAATTTATTTTACAGTTTGTAAGAGTATAGTGGCACCACAACTGGAGATGCTAATGAACTAGACCAAGAAGACATCAGCTTCGACGCAAGTTTCACAAGTAGTTGTCAAGGGGCTAGCATACGACTAGCTTGGGGCCGACCATCATGACATTAGAGGTCAAATAGTTGGAAGTTCATATTTTGAAAACAATAAAAAAACTTGAATGTTATTTTGCGTGTTATTAAGAACAACATGATCAGATTTTAAAAACAACTTTATACCAGAATCATCCACCGGGCAGATAGGATTCTAGAGCTATATAAGACAAAGTGTTATGCCATGGTATCCACCTCGTAAACCTTGTATGAGACAAAATTCTACACGGCGGGAGTCACCACTTGAACTTGTAGGAGCCACTTCTAGAATACTATTTGATGGGAGAATGATTCTTGGATAAAGATACTAACGAAGACGTCAGTTACTTAAGTTGGGAGATTGTGAAACCTCTTAAATAAAAGAAGCTAAACTCTTAAACATTGACGTGTCTTTTGATGTAATTGTTAGAATTTCATTTATGAAATTCCATAGTTAAGCGTGCTCGTCTCGAAGAGATTCTGAGCCTAGGAAGTTACACAAACAGTACAAAACCGTAAGGCTCTTAAGCCAAAGCGGACAATATCTCAATAGTTAAGAGTTTGGACTGTTACAAGTTATTTGTAAATCCTATGGCTTTTCTAACAATTGTAACCTCCAATTTATATGGTTGGACCAATTTTTTATCCTTTTTCAAAGTCTAAAGGATAAATTAAAAAAAAAAAAGATCATTTTGAATTAAATAAAAAATCACATTTTTTTTATTTAAATTATAATTATAAGGCATAATTATCACTTAAATTATTGTATGGCATAATTATTAAAAATAATACATTTAATTGTAGTTTTTGCACATAAGTTTTAAAAATACAGTTTATCATTTAAAATTTATTAGTAATTATTTAAAAATATGCAATAGAAAAAAAAGAAAATTTTGATCCTTTCCTCAAAATTTAAAAAGGATAAATCAATGAAAAGAAAATTTTGAATTAAATAAAAAATAAAATTTATTTTAAAATTAAATTATAATTATAAGACATAATTATCACTTAAATTATTGTATTACATAATTATTAAAAATAAATACAATAAATTATAGTTTTTCATAAGTTTTAAAAATACAATTTCTCATTTACAATTTATAAACAATTTATTAGTAATTATTTAAAAATATGCAAAATAAAAAAGAACATTTTGATTCTTTTGGCAAAATTTAAAGGATAAATAAATGAATAGCTAATTTTGAATTAAATAAAAAACAAAATTTATTTTTAACTTATATTATAATTATAAGACATAATTATCAATTAAATTATTGTATGACATAAATATAAAGAATATATACAATAAATTATAGTTTCTGTTCATAAGTTTTAAAAAAACAGATTATAAACAAATTTTTAGTAATTATAAAAATATGCAGAAAATAAAATAATACAAGTAAAATAGATAAAATAAAGTAGAAAGACTAAAAGGATATATTGAGTGACTAAAAATATCAACAAGGAATTAAAAATTATATATATCGATGAGCTTTTATGCTCAAATAGCTTGGCTTATCAATCAAACATAACTTTATCAGCATGTATAAGATCTATGAAAATTTCTAGATACAATGCAGCTCTAATGATAACCATGAAAAAATAATCTGATATTCTTAGTACTTTTTATATATTTCATAAATCTATGTTCAACTTATAATATATTCCTTAAAAAAAATTATGCTTTGAATTCTAATTCTTAGAGTTCTAAGCAACCCTTAGAATTCAAAGTTGAACGGCTAGGATAAGAGGTTGGTGGAATCCCATACTACTTTTTAAATCATATAGATGAGCATTCAATGCCTTGCAATTCATCAATAAAACCTTAAGCTTGTTGATTAGTCCATCTAATAATGTCAACAATATGTATGTTAAAATAATATCTAGAATACTAAATTCCAAATCAGCATTTTTAAATCCACAATGAAACATGTAGTCCTAAAAAGAAGTGGGGCCAAACAAACTCGCACACTTTGCATAAGATGGGAGGGGTGGAAGAAGACCACTCCATAAGAAGCAAGCTATGCAATATCCATGTAGCAATCATAATGTGCACACTCCATCAATTGATATAAGGCAACCAAACACTCTACTCTTCTAATTTCGTTCTAACAGTTTGAACTTTCAAACATAAATTTCCTCATTCCAATCCCATGCCCGATTCATGTGTGATTAACTCCATCTCTCTCTATGGTGTAGTCAATTTTCCGCTCTTCCCTCCCTCCATCAACAATTAAGTAGAAAGGCTTCTTTCATTCACCCGCACAAATTTTCCTATCTATTTATACACCTCATCAACCTTTTCTCACGCCTTTTTTCCTCATGCGTTGTGTTACAAGGATATGTTCCCCTATTACACTGAATTTAACTACCATGGACTATTTCCAGACTCGTATATTTGACAAAATTAGTATGTATTGTGAAACATGTGCAGGTGAATTTGTCCACTAATTTGCCTTAGAACATCATTGCTTGGTTTTTACTTGTATTATGTCTTATTTTATTTAGAGCGTCATTTTATGACTAACTTGACTGTTCACTTATATTATTTAGATTTTTAATTTGTATTTCTTCTGTTATGTTGAAAGTAATGTTTGGACGCTTCCAAGATATTTGGTCAAGAACTTGTTTAGTATGCAAGATTTCGTATCAATTATTTATTAATTCTTCAGCAGGTATGCATCAAACTTTCTTTGTTTCTTGATAGTTGGAAAGAAATTGATATACATCTTGTATTGCTTTGTATTGTTAACATTTGATTTAACATGTCATAAAGATTTTGATGATTTTACTTTGGCGGAAAAGCTTTCAACAATTGTATACCTTGTTGCGTTTTCTTGGTATCAAATTTTAGAGAAATGCAATTCTGCACTGAGAGATTTTGAGAGAAAATGAGTGAATTGAAAACTTAATTCCCACTTCTGCACACGATCATTTTTTGTCAAGTAAGCATGCCAACTCATCATTTTTTGGGCTAGGATTTGGAGAATGTAGCATTACTATAAAGATTAAGATCTATATTAATTGTTAGATATGCATTTCAAATTAATCCCGTATGTGTTTCAATGTCAGTTTAGCAAATTTTACACATTCCTAATATGATCCATATTTAAGAGTTTCCAATAGCCAAATGTCAAGAGAATTGCCCTCATGATCTTCATCTTAGGCTAAGTTATGTTAACCAAAAGACAAAGTGAGCTAAGGATATAATTTATAAATGATTGAATAGCATTAAAGGCTGAGGTAAACATGGAACTGGTACATTAAGTTTTACAATTATTACTAACAGCCAAACAAAACTATTCTTAATTCTCATACACGATCATTACAAAACTCAGGACTACCTTGATATATCACCTACATAATCCATACCACGTTGGACACCTCCCTACCTGAGGAAGCTATAAGGTTCATTTAAAAGTTACTAACAACAACAACATAAAGACTTTAATTTAAAAGTAACCCTTAAATCAAAAAGGGTGAAGTATAGGGATGTTTCTACAAATATGCATGGCGAAAAATGTTTAATAAAACACAAAAATAATGAAATAAAGCACTTGGTTCTACCTGAGGCAGTGAAAACATTTACTGTTCTTACGAAGTACTTTATCCTTTAAGCCAATACATTTAATATAATAACTAATTGAAGCTATCAATGAACATTTTATGACGACCTTTGATCAGAATCCTTTTTCTCTCTCTGTTCACCATGCAAGCTTATAAAAGATACTTTATTTTAACTTTTAAAAGGAGTTTGCAATAATAAATGATTATATTCCAGACAAGCAACTTCCCCTAATCAGCTAACTTCACACAATCAAATTAGGTATAACTACAATTATAATCATAGCAAAATGAAACCTAAGAAAAGAAATCTTTGAATTAACAATAATGGTAAGCAACTATGAATAACCAACCAAAATAAGGAACTCATTAAGTTTCTCATATGTGATTAGCAGTATGATGGTCACCAAAGTGTGCATTAAATACATACCACGAGATTGGAATAATCTGAAGCGCAGTCTTCTCAGTCTGCATGAAGAAAAGAGAGGATAACATACAAACTACAAGATAAAAATAACAATTTCACCAAAAATGACACTAAATTACTTCATGTAAGGCGTGACAAATCATAAGTACATTACCTCTCCTTTGAATTTTAAAGGCCTTTCATAAGTAGATTCTCCTGAAATAGTGTTATAGTAGTATAAAACACCTGTTTCAGTTCTATGCACTGTCCAAGCATCCAATTCTTCACTTTTACTGTTACCATCTTCCTGGATATCATTAGCTTCCTTTTCAAAATCTGCACACAAAGAATCATCAATAAATAAATGTAAAAAACTAAAATACAACAAAAAGCAAATATTTCATTGAAAAATAGCATACCAGCATCAGAGGGCGGTGATCCTGCTCCAGTATTACTTACAGGGAATGATGACTCTGGTGTTGAGGTAAGCGCTTCTTCACGGTTCACCTCATGGGAAACACCAGGAGGCCGAACATCAGGAGAAGGAACCGAGGGTGGTGGCATGTCTCTCACTGAGAAGGGGAAAGGACCAGGAAGTACAGCTGGATATTGGGGCAGCCGAGGACATTGTAACCCAGCAGGCTGAGGAGGCATCCAAGGAGCATGAGGAGGAGGCATCTGTGCAGGCACTAATGGAAAATGTGGATAAATTTGTTGAGGAACATTTTGTGGTGTTGGATTTGTAATGGAAGGCTGAGTTGATGGTGCGGGAACTTGATTATGCTGAATAGGTCTCATTGTTGCTGATGAAGACCCCGGGGGGTTTGCTGGCTGAACAGCAACAGGATTAGGTGCTTTAGGCAGATTATTACCTGTAAAAGTTCCAACCATTGGAAGACGATCATTTATCAAAGAACCAGTTGGAGGTAACATGCTCGACGCATTAGAAACAGGAGAAATTGTCGAGCCTACGGATGAACTTGTACGCATATCATGAGACAATTTTGAATCTAAACCAGTTGATGCTGAAGTTATGTCAGTATCCACAGAAACTGTGTCAGAGGCAGACTGCAAACATACAAATCATTGATGACCTTTTAGTTAAAAGAGAAACTTCAGAGTAACTGTAGATTTATAAGAAAAAACATCAGTTAAATTACATAAATATCCAAGAAACATACTGTGCTGGATTGCAAGATCTTAACAGAGGCCTCTACTGTCGTTGTTTGGGAACCCCCACCAAAAGAAAAGTTTGTTGAAGGTGATAGCTGGCCCTTAGGAGGGGGAACAGGAAACTGCATGGGTGGTGGAAAATTCTGTGGCACAGTTGCAGAAATGGATGCATTAGGGCGAATAGGTTGGCGGGGTACTGGAGGCTGCAAACATGCAGTAGCCAATGGTGGTGGAGGTGGGGCAGAATTTCCAATCAACAACTGCCTTTGATTGTTCACCTGATGATAAGACATAGATATAATAAAATGAGATAGATAATTTCGTTAGGAGGACATTTTTTTATCTATATTAGAGAGAGGAAGCATATGCAGCAAATATTAAAGAATTAAAAGCACTTGAGAATTACAGCGGGGGGTTGAAACTGCTGACCAGAAGCAGAGCTAGCATTAGGTAGTGGAACTATGTTGTATGAAAAAGACGGTCTATTTCCTAAGGACTGCCCAGGGACTGGCGGTTGTAGAGCAGCAGGAGACATTTGTGGAGTTAGTTTTAAAGCCTGCGCCAAAAACAATACAAATAAACCAGCGATAAGAAACTCAAGGGTAGAATACAAAGCCTGACAAAAAGTAGCCCAAGTAAAAAAACTAACAGGAGCAGACGAAGTTTGTTGTGGGATCCCAGAGGCAGAGCTCACTCTAGGAAATACACTGTAAGAAAAAGAAGGTGGAGGGACAACATAGCCATGTGAGGTAACAAATTTTGCCCGAACAGGATCTTGTGATGAGTCACTTGCAATACCATGAGTAGCCCTTTGAGCTGATGAGCTCGTGGTAGGGGATACGGTTACTGCTTCTGCTGGGCCAGAATTTATATTTGGAGGGTCTGTAACTGGAACTGCAACATTACTACCTGATCCTCCAGCTGCGGCAGGAATGCAGGAAGGATTTGAAGGCGGCGAACCTTGTGGAGCTTCTAGAATAGGTGACTCAGCAGTTTGTGACTGCATGGAAGGAGCTGGGACCTCCTGTGCCTCCTGTGCTACCAAAACTTGTGAAGACATTATTCAACCTGCAATTGTATAAGAGAAAAGTATGTCATAAGTATAGTGGGTATATGCACGATGTAGGTGCCTTATTGGGAAACTGATTGTATAAGAAAAAGAGATGTAAAAATGAAAACAGGAAACTTCTGAATTCCCACCAAGATTTTGCTTTTAGCCACTCAATAAAAATATAAGCAAGCATTTTTGCATGGTCAGGCAACTCGTATTTCAATATACAGGTTTCATGTCTCAATTTGAGAATAATAAGGAAGAAGTGATCATAAGGAAATTATGTAACTAGAAATGGTCCTTGCTTGCTTGCAAGGATATCCAAAATGGAAAGATAACAAATGAGATGACCATGCGATAAGGAGAGGGGAGGGGTGGTTGTCTGTAGGGCAATCCCCAGGACTCATTGCAAAATCTTTGTTACAAGGTTCCAAGAGCAACCTTAAGTCTTCCTCTACATTCCCACCATGCCTCTAGCAAATGCTTGGGGCATATCAAATCGTAGAATTCCATCCAACTTTGTTCCAGATGTTCCTAATTAAAAGAAACAAGAAAAAATAATTTTTCCAAATTTATCAATCCATTAGCCTTAGAAAACAATACTATTTGGGCAAGGAGTAGAACTGAAGTTGAAAATTCAATTCAGAAAGTAAATTCATAGCTCTCTAGAAATAAATCAATTCCATGAATTTTCCTAATCAAGAAATTACCAATGTTAATGATAAGCCAACTTTTCCTAAGGTTGCCTATACAGCACACGTAAACTCATTCCAAAGCTCAGTTCCAGCAGAAAAACTAAACAACGTTGGCTGTGGAGCAGATTTACACATTTTCCCATTAAACAAAACTTCTCACTAAACAGATTTACCCAATTAATTTCCTTCTCTTAAAGTGTTATTAACAAAAAATACTTTACAACAAGAAAATAAAAGGAAAATAATAAATCGCACAATCATGCAAATATTTGGATACATTTCAATAGTTTAGTAAAGGTTGCTTCAAGAAACTAGATTTAGCAACTAGACTGAAAAAGTTAAATTAGATAAATTTGCAGCAAGAGAAGCCAAATACCCTGAATTCTCATTCATCTCATATGTGACTGTTAGGAACAGCGAAAGGATTGGGACATCAAGTGCAAAGACAAAACACAATTTCAAAAGTTTAAAAATAACTTTTCTTTAGGAATGTTTTCCAAAATTATATTACCAATTCGAAAACATTATTTAGTTAGACCACTACAATCACACTCATGGCTATTAATTATTTAAACGTCATCCCACGAAAAATATTAACTAAGAAGTGCTCATAAATCAATGTTTTAACATACTACCATCCACCACGGTGGCAGGTTGGTTGGTCAAACTTTCCTTGATTGATGGAAGCATTGCTAGTTGCTTCAAGCTTTTTCTACTCTATGCATATTCCCCGTCTAGTGAGCTAAGAAAGAAAGGCTTACTGGCAACCCATGTCACTTTTCTTTCACCTGTTTTTTCTTCCTGACCAATTCAGCAGGAATCAATGTCCACATTTGTCCACGCATGCAATGTCTTGCTAAGAAGTTCTCATATATCAATGGTATGTTCATAACTAACTAAAAAACCCGCCATATGCATGTTTCTTACTTTATGCAAATATAACGACATTAAGTCCCACCTTTTCATCAGAAAATAATTAAAAAGTTGATGAATCCCTATCTCTCGGTGGATAAGGGGATCGCCAGCCAGATGTGGTGCAGAGATCAAGAACAAAGCTGCTGAAGTCTTGAAACAGAGAAGCTGCAAACAGTACAGAAGCAGGGGATCACCTCAACCTTGTGAACATTTCACTTTGTTTGAGATGACTTTTTTTTATCAACATGAAATGCCGACCAAAGCATGGAAAACAGAAAGACTCTCGAATGGAAGCGCTCGACCTATTTCGGCGCACAATGAAAATTAACCCAAGTAACAATTTCATATATATTCATTCATTTCACTAAAATCTCTCTCGGGTAAAAGAGTAGCAAGAATGGAATGGAAATCAAGCACGAAAACTGCAAGGTGCAACCAAATAATAGAACAGCCAAAAAGCAACGCCAGTTAATCATCTTCAGCTCTCAAAATGTAGACTTTCAGAAAGAAGATGTTTTAGGATCGGATCAAATGGAAAAAAAATAACTCATCTAGGTGAGAAGAACCAGAATAAAAAATAATAATGGTAAACCCTAAATAAGAATATGGAGCCAACCTGGATGCGGAAAATCCGACGATATGTGACAGAAATCACAGAAGCCGCAGAGGTGATGGAGGGACGCTTGAGAGGGGATAAACGAGATGGAGAAATTGTTGCTTGCTTAGGGTTCCGGTGACAGTGGTTGCTCGCCTGAGAAGTTGCCGCACAAAGGACGTAATAATTTTTCGTGGGAGAGGGGCTTTGAGTATCGTTGTAAACTAGTCTCATTCACCGAATTTGAGGAACTTTTATTTGGTCCGGTCAACCTACGCAACTGTAAGTTCGGCCGCCGGAATTGAGCCTCTCGTTTTCATTATTTACCGTGAATTCCGACAACCCGATCAGGACCTAAGATTGTTCCGTATTGTTAGATAATGATCGATTTTGCTCGTCAATAATCAATACTGAGCAAACAATACCGAGCAAATACCGAGTTGTACCGAGTTGTAAAAAAACTCGGTACAACTCGGTATTTGCATGGTATTAGTCTTCACAGAGCGGTATTTCTCATTTTTACAAAGAAGGCTGGCCAAACTTTGCTCAATAGCTATAAAATTTGGCTCATAAGCTATATATCATGTTGAACCTTGTCGGTTCATGAATAGGTTTGACTTGATAAAACCTCTAGCATTGATTTGTCAAGATGAGGAGATGGTGCATTTTGGTTTTGTGTAATAATTTGTTGTGGTATAATAAGAATATAACCATTGCTCAACCTCATCAACATATTAATTGTTACGACGGTAACTGGTTCAATAACACCAATTCTAATGTTTTAGGGTTTAACTTTATGGGGCTATTTGGTGGTAGTATAGGGATTTAAGTATGATTTAAATAAGGCTTCGTCTATGACAACTTTATTATTGTTTCTTAAAGCAGTATTTTAGTAAAAATTAATTTTTATATTAAAAAATTGCTTTTAGTAATAATAAAAATGTCATCTCAAACGAAACCTAAATCAAGTCAAGTAATTATAATGACAACTTTAAATCCTACATAATCATAAGAAATTAAGCTATCTATATAATATGTGAGACCATTCATTTCAAAAAGTTAAAATATTTAAAGCACTTTGCTAGGATTCAATTTTATATCTATTTCCATTTAAAAATCAAATATGTCTACCTCTTTAACATGTTCAAATTTCTTAAGGAAAAAATCATAAGCAAAATTTTTTTAAGCTTGTGGACTTCAAAAATTCGTGCCCTGGCATCTTTGTTGACTCTTTTTTTTTTTTTTTCAGATCATCGAGGAGAGTTTTAACAAATAAGTTCCAAGATAAATTTTCAGAAGGCAAATTGGTTTTAAATAAGACATTACCCGAAAATTTTGCCCTCGTTTTGCGAGGACTTTAAGATCTGAGTTCAGGTTTCCTATAGGCACAAGCCCCTATAATTAATTATCCCTCTTAGTAGAGAGAGAGAACTTCCAATTAAGGATAGTAGTCAAACAGATACAAGGTAAATGGTGTATATTAGCAGCATAATTTGGTATTTAAAAAATTTATATTTAAAAATAAAATTTACCACCATGCACTTAAAGCAAATAGTGGAGGGAGTGATGATAGACACGATCAATATCCCATGCTTCCATCATCAGGGGTCATCATGGTCCCTAGTCTAGTTAGTCATAGTAGGTAGTCGACCCAACCTGACAGAAGGATCATTGTTGGCAGTCATAAGTTGTTTCGTCCAAGGGTACCTTGTAGATATGGGGTGAATATTTATTTAAGGGGACAAATTTGAATCCACCTTCATAAATAGAGGGCATTGTGCCATATCAATTATATTTTATTGATTCATATCTAAAGGATTTGAATCAATTATTGAACATGCACACTCTAACCATAACCGTAATTTAGCAGTATCATTTGGCAGCAATACCACCAGTTCAGATGGTCCCGGTCATAACATTTACATGTTGTGTCATTTGGCTGTGAAACCACCAATTAAAAGACGCGTGCCACATCCTTACTGGTAATAGATGAATTGAGAATGAATTTTAGTGATATTCTCGACTAGACATTTGCTCCTTATGAGCTGAAGTAATTTTTCATATTTGTCCAGCTCGATAAATTATTGTGAAAGTTGGATGGGCATTTCTGTTTTAAGTATTTTGATGATTTATTTCAATTTAAAATATTAACATCATTGAGTTTTGAATTTTTGTGAGAATTTGAAAAGCATCTTTAAATATTTTGTCATTTATATTTTGCACGTGATAATGTATATGCATCTCGTATATTTGTATGTTAGGTGAGGACACTTGCAATATGTTTATTCAATATTAGCTAAATGTAGTCATAGTAGGCCTATGTTGTACGTACCACTTGCATAATATATATTGACCTATGTTCATGATGCATTTTGCATGTTAATGCAATGTGCCGGTGCGTATTTTGATGCATGAGATTTTTTTATAGCATTAATTATAGTAAGTTATATAAATAATCCACGTTAGCAAGTGCACATGACTTCATTTTGAAAGTTGTAGACACATTCTGTCTACTTATATCCATATTGCAAATCTGGTTACCTAGCATTATAGTTCATGAGTTATTTACTACTTTATGCAGGTTACTATCGTGCAATAACGAGTCTCTTGTAGTGGTTCATAGGAACTTCCCTTTGTCGTATGTCATTTACCTTTACTTTGGAGGAGGTCAGTGTATTTGCTTAATGTTGAATAGTGATTGTTTGCAAGGATGTCATAACATCCATTGTCTGTTACTAATTATTATTGTTGCGCCTATGGGGATCTTCCATCTTCATCAGTGTTTTGCATGGAATTTTGTTATGTTGGTTGCATGGTTCTAGCCATCACTCATAGGTGGACTAATGTATAAATGAGGAGTCCCCCTACAATGGCTCGTAGGAGCTTCTGTATATTCACTAAATGGTTGATTGACATTGACTGTGAGGGTGTAGTAGTATCTATCGCTTGTCACATTGAGTATGATTGTAAGAAGCTTCATTGCATGCAGACAAGTAGATATGTTCCTCTGCAAGTTAACATTGATTGCCAGTGAATTGCATTCATCACTGATTCTCCTTACATACATTGATTGGCAAGTTGCTACATTTACTTGCATACTAACTTTGTGATCATGGGAGACTTCTACATGTATATGCAATCCATTGAAACGGTTACACTCATAACTCATCAATTGTCATCGTTTACAAGTGGATTGGTGTATTCATTTGCCAATCGACTTATTTTGAACAAGCCAGATGATGTTGAAGATATGGAGATTATTACATTCACAGCTTATCTATTGTCGTCGTTTACCAGCAGATTAATGCATTCATTTTGCAAGCTATATGATGTTGCACATGTATTTATGTTCACAGGGAACTTGTCATTCTTGCAGCATATTTGTTATTACTACTAATAAGTAGATCAATGTGTCCATTTGCATGTTACTTTTGACTACTGGATGGTGATTATACTTGTTGCATATCTCCCAAACTCTATTAATGAACATACAGTTGCATTCATTATTGTCTTCTATTTATGTAATAATTGCAAATATCATTCCTACAAATGGGTTGTTGTATTTATGCAAGCATTATGTGTGTTTATCTACAAATTATCGCTGATCATCAGGTGAGTTTCATTCATTGTCGATTCCACCTTGCCTGTTGATTGACAATTTGCTGCATTCGTCATCAATTTCCTTATACACGATGATCGATGAATTACTGCATTTGCTTACATGTATTTCAGTGTTCATGGGAACTACTGCAAGTGTTTGCAAATTAGTTAATATCGGTCAAAGGGAACTTTTGCATTACAAGATCGTTTGATGTTGTTTCTCACAAGCAGACTAATGTGTGCATTGCAAGTTTTATGTTGTTCATATATAAATTAAAAGTTTTGCAACATCATTTGCAATCAAATTATAAATTCATATTGATTATTACTTGCAAATGAGATGTAGGAATTATTCCTAATCCACCACAAGTCTTTGTTCGTACATTTTTGTTCATTTGAATGATCCAATTCTTTTAGTGTTTGTATTTCTTTAATATGATTGTGCATCTTTTATTTAATGTAGGGTTCCATGTGGTTACAAGTTATGTTCCTTGGGAGCTGAGCCTTCTAGTCATGTTAAGAAAAAAATGTGTTATTAGGTGTTGGGGGGGCACCATGGCCATAATCTTTGGTCCCACCACGCTAGAGAGAAGGCATGTATGGCTCTTCAGGGGCACCTGTTTGAAAGATTTACACAGTCCTTTCCCCGCCGACACTGAGGCAAGCTCATGGGTACTTAAATTGTTCTCACCATGATAGCAAAAAGCACACATATGGCCTACCCGCCTCGACTCAAACTCTGCAATAGATTCCCTCTCACCACACTAGAGAAAAGCGTGTATAGGTGATTTTCAGATGCACTGCAAGCATTGAATATGAGATTTTGAGTTTGAGAGATTATACCTTTGCTGGGGGAAAAGTGGGCAACGTCGATGATGATCGGGGCACATAAAGAAATGGCTCCTTTTTTATTTTGAAACTCTTCTATTTTTTGTATATTATTTTTTTCCTTTTTTTACTATCTTTTTTCTTTTCCCTTTTTTTAATTTCTTTTTTCTTTTCTCATTTTTTACGAAGGGTAACAGAATCACAGAGAGATTTTACCTGTCTTGGTTGAGCTGCAGCTAAGAGATTGGATCAGATGACAAGTATGGTGAAGTTGATTTGGAGAGCTGCAGATGATGTAGATGATTAGTAAGGTGGTGAAATATGGTTAGGGTGAAGAGAAGGATATCACGATAGAGAATTATAATTTGGAGTTTGGTTGGTTAGCAGCAGGGGGAGGTTGGCATGGGTTTAGCAACTCGAGGGTCCAATAAAAGACCATGTCGGCTTGCGTGAGGTCAAGTACCTGGAGAGTGACGGATGGTCTGTGGCATTCGTGAAGCATGGAGTCGGAGAAATGTGAGGTTGGGTCAGGTTTGCTGCTAGGGTTTTGAAGGAAAGGAGGAAGTTTGTTGTTGCGGAAAATTTAGCCAGGTGTGGGATAGGTGCAGAGAGTACCATGAACGACTATGAGGTGGAGTCCAATTCTAGAAGCGGTAGATCAGTTATGTGAAGTTGGTTAGCTGGAAATGAGGCCAAAATGGGTTTGGCGGGATCTCTGCAGCTGTGAGTAAGGGCATTGAAAGGGTTCGAATCGATGGACTGACCCGAACGGATGAGAAATTTGACTGATCTATTAGATGTTTTCATTGGCATGTGAGGAAGCCGGGTATATGCAGGTTGAAAGTTGGATGGCGCGTAGATCTGGAGTTCGGAGGTAGAGATGGTGGAAGAAGAAAAACAACGAGAGCACCGAGCTCTCATTTTAATAGCGTGGGTCGTGGAGTTTGATCGAGATTCAAAACAATAAGTTATGGCGAGATGGTTCCATATGATAAAAGCAATTTGGGTGGTTTTTTTTTGGAGCTAACCTTTTTTAGCACATCAACTTCTTGAGATACTAGGTACTATACTAGGTGAGATTTTAAATGTTGTTAGTTTATGGTAGGATATGGTTAAGGAAATCACAGAGAGATTTTACCTGTCTTGGTCGAGCTGGATGTGATTTTGGCTGCAGCTAAGAGATTGGATCAGATGGCAGGTATGGTGAAGTTGATTTGGAGAGTTGTAGATGATGTAGATGATTAGTAAGGTGGTGAAATATGGCTAGGGTGAGGAGAAGGATATCACGACAGAGAGAACTATAATTTGGAGTTTGGTTGGTTAGTAGCTGGGGGAGGTTGGCATGGGTTTAGCTACTCGAGGATGACAGGATTGAATGGCTAGAGGGTCCAATCAAAGACCAACATGAGGTTAGCTGCCTGGAGAGTGATGGACGGTCTGTGGCCTTCATGAAGCAGGGAGTCGGAGGAATGTGAGGTTGGGTCAGGTTTGCTGTTAGGGTTTTGAAGGAACGGAGGAAGTTTGTTGTTGCGAAAAATTAGCCAGGTGTGGGATAGGTGCAGAGAGAAGTAGGAACACCTGTGAGGTGGAGTCTGATTATAGAAGCGGTAGATTAGTTATGTGAAGTCGGCTGGCTGGAAAGGAGCCCAAAATGGGTTCAACGAGATCTCTGCAGCTGTGTGTGGGGCGTCGACAGGGTTTGAATCGATGGACTGGCCCGAACGGGTGAGAAATTCAGCTCTATTAGATGTTGGGATTGGCATGTGAGGAAGCCGGGTATATGCAGGTCGAAAGCTGGATGGCGCGTGGATCTGGAGTTTGGAGGTAGAGACGGAGGAAGAAGAAAAACCAGCGAGACCTCCGAGCTCTCATTTTAATAGCGTGGGCAATGGAGTTTGATCAAGTGCCGGATTCACACAGGGAATGCAGGAGGTGACGTAAACGGTTATAAAATTTTTAACTAGATGTGCTTATAGAGTGTAGGTATTCCCGATATTTCTCTTATAATTTGCATACTATTTATCTATATATTTATTTACGCTTGCTTTCTCTTTTTTTGATGATCCTTAATTTTCTAGAATTATGTTATGATTATGATCTTATGTAAAATATCTTTTTATATTCTTATTAAATTTTTATCGACTCGAAAATCAATTTTAGAAAAAGCTTTTCTTAATGTTAATGCATTGTCTCTCTCAAGAATATATATTTTAAATTAAACTTTCTCAATTATTCTTTATGTGAAAAAGTAGTGTACATATTGATCTATATACGCCTTTTAACAAATGCAAGTCATAATCAATAAAAATCTAGCTAATTCATAGATCATGACAATGGCTAAACTATCTTGGGTACAATTAAAAGCCTTATATTAAGGACATATATATTGCTTCATCATTTCTCTTGGAGTATACTTAATTTAGTTAACATCATGATTTTCATGTTTGCTTGGCAATGCTTAAGATGTTTAGCGATGATAATCTTAATTTAGGCAAGATTGTGAGGCCAATTGAGCTATTTAACTTATTTAGTCAATTTATCTTTGTTATATTTCTTTAGAGGAGTTTCTTTACAATGTTAAAATAAAGGTTTCATTTTCCTTCTAAATCTATTATGTAGCACCTTTGTTGAAAAATTGTATGTCTCCTTTTAATTTATTTATTTTTGGATTTATGAGATTTTTTTGAAAGATAAAATTCATGATTATTAATGTTTAAATACATTCTTGACTAAGTAGATATAGAGTTTGATAATTAAGATGACAAAATTCTCAGAAATTCTAACTAATTACATTTATATTTTTTTAATTAAATTGTGTCTATCCTTGCCGATACCATCTAGCCTTTCTTAAGCCCATTCATTATCTTTTTACAATCATTATGGCTGATTCTCTTAGCATACCTAGGCTAAAATCATAACACAAGCATAATTTCTTAATCGAAAGTATTATTGAAGATTTATAAGAGATGATTAACTTGAGGAGTTATATTCCTTAGGGCTCCATGACATTCAATATATCAAAATATATTTTCTATAGTAATAATTCCAAAGTTTTAATGAGTTTTTATGTGAGGTTTCATAAGATTTGCTATTCTTACCAAATCATGTATCTTATCTATTTACATGAAATTTTTGTATGAAACTCTTTTTTGATCTAGCCTTTGAGGTATGGTTCTAATGCTTTCAATCATTATGGTGGGTGTTCAAGAGTGCGGGGAACACCTTAGATGATTGGGAAATTTTTATATGCGGCGTAGGCCAAAGAAAGATGGTCAACCAAGAGCCTACCTAAACTTGCACTTAAATACCCCCATAGAGTTTTACCTTTAGGACTGTCTCAAGGAGGGAAATTTAAGGCATGGATATGAATAGAAGTTCTCGGAGAAGTTTAGGCAATGTGATATGAGACTTTTAGATGGGATCCAACAAGTTTAGGGTTGTTTAGTAGAGGTTTCACAAAGATGTAGTCAATGTATCTAATATGAATAGAAGTTTTAGACCATTTCAACCGTTCGGCAAACAACCGAATGGAGGCCCTCAAATGTCGCAACCAAACGTCTTTTCCTTCGCCATTTGATCGCTAATGAACAGTGCGACGCTAATATTGGCGTTACACTGTTCATCTGCACCATTTTTTGGTCTCTACCGATCTTGCGGAAGAAAGACGCGAAAGAAGAGAGCGACAGTTAGGGAGCAAAATGGCATTCGATTGGAGTGAATCACGGCACTTTTTGGTTTCACTGTATTTTGGAGTGAAAAATGAGATTTTCGGTTGGAGATGCCCTTAGGGGAAGTTTAGGGAATGTGATCTAAATCTTTAGATAGGATCCAACAGGTTCAGGGTTGTTTAGTGGAGGTTGCAGAAAGATTAAGTCAATGTATCTAATTTGGGCTAATTTTTGCAATGCAAAAAAAAAAAAAAAAAAAAAAAAAAAAAAATTGTTGGAAGGTGGTTCTGATGATTTCGTTTGGGGCAGAAGAGTCTTTGGAAGGCTAAGAGATTGCAGATAGATTTACTCACAAGTTTTGGTTGAGATCTAAGGAGTTTGAAAGATAGTTTAGGAGCGAAAGCCAAATTAGGTAAAGGATGCCCTAGTATTGGACGACAACTAGTAATTTGGGGCTATATGAAGATGATCACAACCCGACCTCATTATACAGGCAAATTATTGCGTCTGGAGTCCGGATTCGTCCGGACACCAATCCAGACGCGACACATCACCAAAATACATCGGGCCCCAATGTATTTGGGTGATGTGACACATCTGGATTGGTTGTCCGGATGTCAGGTGACTGGATGCAATAATTCGCCCATTATACCACCATCAAAATACATAAGATGACACATACCTTTTGTTCAACTGCACTTCTATTTACCCACACCTCTTTGTTCTACTCTATTAAGAAAAAAATATTTTTAAATGAGCCAAATAATAAATAAAATATTTTCAGATTATGATCAGCTCTTTATAAAAATAAGTTTAAAATAAACATTTAACTAATTTTAAAATACAAATTAAATACGAGATTAAGAGATAGTCGTAAATTAGAATGATTAATTTTTTAAAAATTGGAAATCATTTAAAAAAAATTTAAGAGAATGTACACTATTTTGTTTTGGAACGGGTATCTACATGCTGCCACTCTAAAGGGAGTGCTTGACGGCGTTACTAATCTCTCAGCGGAATCTAACGAGCCCACCCACCGATATCGAGCCCACACTTACTTTGCACCACTAAAAAGACGAGATAATAATAAAGGGAATTTGAACCCGAGATTGGGTCCCAACCAAACATCCTAAGCCTATGTGGGTAGATAATGTAAACTAGGAGATGCTACACGTACTCACTCTTCAAAGAAAGATGGTCAAACAAGAGCCTACATTAACTTGCACTTAAATACTAATACCCCCATAGAGTTTTACCTTTAGGACTGTCTCAAGGAGGAAAATTTAAGGCGTGGATATGAATAGAAGTTCTCGGAGAAGTTTAGGGAATGTGATATGAGACTTTTAGATGGGATCCAACAAGTTTAGGGTTGTTTAGTAGAGGTTTCACAAAGATGTAGTCAATGTATCTAATATGAATAGAAGTTTTATACCATCTTCAACCGTTTGAAACACAACCGAATGGAGGCCCTCAAACGTTGCAACCGAACGCCTTTTCCTCGGCCATTTGATCGCGAATGAATAGTGCGATGTCAATATTGGCGTGGCACTGTTCATCTGCACCATTTTTTGGTCTCTACCAAACTTGCGGAAGAAAGACGCGAAAGAAGAGAGCGATGGTTAGGGGGCAAAATGACGTTCGATTGGAGATGAATCACGACACTTTTTGGTTTCACTGCATTTTGGAGTGAAAAATGAGATTTTCGGTTTGAGATGCCCTTAGGGTAAGTTTAGGGAATGTGATCTAAATCTTTAGATGGGATCCAACAGGTTCAGGGTTGTTTAGTGGAGGTTGCAGAAAGATTAAGCCAATGTATCTAATTTGGGCTAATGATTTCTTTTGGGGCAGAAGAGTCTTTGGAAGGCTAAGAGATTGCAGATAGATTTACTCACAAGTTTTGGTTGAGATCTAAGGAGTTTGAAGGATAGTTGAGGAGCCAAAACCAAATTATAGGTAAAGGATGCCCTAGTATTGGACGACAACTAGTAATTTGGGGCTCTATGAAGATGATCACTACTAGGCCTCATTATACCACCATCAAAATACATAAGATGACACATACCTTTTGTTCAACTGCACTTCTATTTACCCACACCTCTTTGTTCTACTCTATTAAGAAAAAAAATATTTTTAAATGAGCCAAATAATAAATAAAATATTTTCACATTATGATAAGCTCTTTATAAAGATAAGCTTGCAATAAATATTTAATTTATTTTAAAATATAAATTAAATACGTGATTAAGAGATAGTTGTAAATTAGAATGATTAATTTTTTGAAAATTGGAAATCATTTAAAAAAATTTTAAGAGAATGTAAATTTTTTTTTGGAACAGGGTATTTATATACTGCCACTCTAAAGGAAGTGTTTGACGGCGTAACTAATCTCTCAGCGGAATCTAACGAGCCCACCCATCAATATCGAGCCCACACTTACTTTGCACAACTAAAGAGACCAGATAATAATAAAAGGAAATTTGAACCGGAGATGGGAGGGGGAGGGTCCCAACCAAACAGCTTAAACCTATGTGGGTGGAAAATGTAAACTAGGAGATGCCACACGCACTCTGCTCACTCTTCAGCCGCCAACATTTTCCTTCGCAGGGCTCCTGTCCTGTACTACTATCGAAAGCAATAGCCATGCGCAGCAGCTACAATTTCTTCCTTCGCCGCCGCCTCTCAACTGCCGCCGCGCTCGACATTCCTCCTCCTCCTTCTGTACTCCACAACTTGCCTTCTCCCTCCAAAGCCCTTGCCCGCCTTAAATCCGCTCTACTTACTGAATCCAACCCAGAGAAGATCTTCGACCTTTTCCAGTCCTCCACTCACCTCCCACGCTTCTATTCTCATCGCCCTCTCTACGACATATCCATCAACAGACTTTACCGTTATCGCCGCGTCGATCTTGTCGAGCGTCTCCTCGAATCTCAGAAAGCCGATCCTGCCGCACCCAAATCCGAGGGCTTTTTCATCCGCATAATGTCACTTTATTCTAACGCTTCGATGCTCGATCACGTTTTTCGAACCTTTGAGCAGATCCCCGGCACAGAACGCACGGAGAAGTCTTTCTGCGCTCTTCTCACCGCCTTCCTCAAGCATCGGCACTGTGACCGTGTTCGCGATCTCTTCGAACGCGTTCCCGGTGAGTCTGGCATCGTACCTGGCGTCGCTGCGCATAATATTTTGCTTAGTTCCTTGTGTGTGGCTGGTGAAATGGATGACGCCCGCAAGGTGCTCGATGAAATGCCGAAGAAGGGATTGGAACCTGATGTCATTTCTTACAATGCGATCTTAAGTGGTTATTTGAATAAAGGAGATAAAGTTGGATTTGACGACGCTTTGAAGGAGATTAACTGCAAGGGTATTGCTCCTAATGTAGTCACATACAATTTGAGGATATTGAATTTTTGTAAGAGGTTGGAGAGCTTCAAGGCTGAGGAGCTGCTTGAGGTGATGATTTCAAAAGGAATCCGGCCATATCTTTCAACCTTTAATACAATAATTGATGGGTTTTGCAAAGAAGGAAATTTGTATTCTGCGACCAGGGTGTTTAAGAGGATGAAATCTATGAAAATAGCCAAAGGGGAGAAAGGGTTCTTACCCAATGCTGATACCTATGTTGTGCTTATTCGTGGCTTGGTGGATACTGAAGACTTTGCTTCAGCAGAGGAGATATGCAGGGAATGCTTAATTAGAAAGTATGTCCCTCCATTTGAAAGCTTGAAAGCTCTCATTAATCAATTGGTGAAGGATTCTAAGGTTACTGCGGCCAAGGATCTTGTTGATAACATGAGGAAGGTTGTGAAAGGCTCTGCTGTGGCTTCCTGGTCAAAGCTCGAAGCTGAGCTTCCGTTATAGCCTGCACCATTTTCAAGAGTCTGGAATGAAAATTCTCTTGGTAGCTCGACCTTTTTCATTTGAGGTAGAAGATCCTATTTTTTCCAAGATGAAAATTATCGATAAATAGTTTATGCATTTGGTTTATCTTTACAAATATTATTGTTATTATTCCATTACCTTACAAATGATATGGTTTTCATTTAAGAAGCTAATGTGTCCATGTTTATGAAGCTTGTTTGGGTATGTTAATATGCATTATCTAGAAGATTTATTCTTCGGTTCCTTATAAACTAGCTAAAGATTTAGCCTAAGTCTATAAAAATGTTAAAGCACATACTTTGACCATGCCACCAATTTTTGGTTCTCTACTAGTTTAGCTATATTCATTTTGCTAATAGATTTGTGCATCCCAAACAAGTGAAATAAAGTACTAGAAATGGGCTACATGACCTGCTAATCACCTGACATTGATTTTATAATATATTGAAGATTTTCGCATAGTACTTTTGATCGAAAAGGAAATCTGATTGCTTTCGTACCTCTCGCTTGATGAGAAAATGGGTCCGATTTTACAGAATCAACAAACCTATGGGGCTTCCAAAATGATGAAAGTGAATCGAAAGAAAATTGAAATGAAATAAAAATCCAAAAGAAAGAAGAAAAAAAGAAGAAGTAAATCTAAAAAGAAATAAAAAAAGAAAAGTAGAAGATAGAACAAATTCAAATTCGTTAAGTGATTTGTCTTAATGAACCTAGACTGGTAACTGAAGTGGAGCTACTAGAGTCCGAAGGTTGAAGAATGCTAGTTGTAGAAGATAGTGCTTAGAGAAAAGATAATTCATATTATATCTCCCTTGATCTTATAGTAGTTTTTTTTTTATTGGAGTGTCACAGTTGAGCACATCAGCAGTCATTGTACCGAGATCATGGTTGAATCATAAGAATTAAGACACAACATTTCTGTACTCTCTTTTCTTCAGTTTTTCTTTATCAAAATGTTTCTTAAATAGATGAAATTTACAATTGGCTTCTTAAAGAACTTGATGGGGATAACTTTTATGCATATTCCTCATTGGGGGTAGTTGTTTGGTTGATCACAGAATAAGTGTTGAGTAAAAGGATTGCAATCACAATGATTTTTGTAGTGCTTTGTTTGGGGTGTAGTTGCACAGTTCTGGCACAACACATTTCGATAAAAGATAACTTTAGATGATTGGAGGCTTAAGCAAGCATTGAGTAATAGTTAAGTTTGCTTAAAATTGATTAGTTAGGCTTAAAATTAGTTTAAGTTTGCTCCCCTCTTCACATTTCATCCTTCTCTTCTCTTCCATCATCATCTCTCTTTCTGAAGGTGAAATCATAACTCTAAGATTCCGACCATCTTGTACTATCGGCACTTGGTTTAATTCATTGTGGGCTAAAGTACAAAAGATGTTTCTTTTTGGGGACAGCTTATGAAAACCAATTATCGATTAATAGGGTAGATTCTCGCTTTAAGCCAAATTGTTCAAGACTGAACTAAGTTGCAACCCTAATGATAGCATTAACCTAGATTAATGCGCGCATGACATATACATAAAGCAAATTTTCCTTTGCTCTTCTCAACTAGGAATATGGGCTGACACAAAATAATGGAGATTTATCTACTAATTGTTTGCTTATTGTAGTTGCACTAGGGCTTACTCAATAAATTGAAATAACAGTAAAATAGGTTCAATTAAAAGTAAAAAGAGCATAAGGTTTACTGAATCCAAAATCCAAATGAGCATGCTTTGAATAAGGATCAAGAATGTCATGTGAAGGCTTCCAACTTGCCAATTACTTCATAGAGGTGTGTGCAAAATACCCAGAATGATTCAAAGCAACGTGAATTTCCTTTTTGAAACATATTTTTATTATAACAAAAAAAAAAAGTTTTCTTCTAAAAAAAAGAGTTCAAAGATTTCAATAATTAAAAATTAATTTTACTTTTAGAAACATTTTTTTCTCTAATGTGTCATTTCACTCGAACAACAACAAAAACAATAAAATCAAATTTTTATTCCGCTACGTATGCTTGGTTATATGAATCCTTTTTGTCAATTTCACTCAGAGTAAAACTAATGTGTTATTTCTATCCTTTCTTATCTTTTTTATCTCTATGCTAGTCAAATTTATTATTATTATTATTATTATTATTCCTTTTCCCCTTCTATACCTTTGTCCGGAAAAAAAAAAAATCTCTAATTGCTTCCTTCAACACGGTTCTAGATCTTCTGCATACACCATTTATTGGTGGACATATAATAGAGAAAATCACTAGTTCATCTGCACACGCAAGAGGAAACTAGTTCTTATGCATCAAGTAATAAAAAAATTGCTTTAAGAAGTAGTAAGAAAGCCACTCCAAGCGAAGCGTAAGAGCACTCAAGGTACAATTTCTTTATACAATATGGGGCTACTAGCTTGTCTTATTGCTCATTCATGATCCATCTATCATTTAGAAATGTTCTTGCTCAGGAAAATAGGTGCAAACCCCGCCCTCACAAGCTTAAGGTTCTTATTTTCCCGAGGTAGATTGAATTTTAAATTAATCATTTTTAATTTTTTTTTTAAATTTTGAATTAACCATAGTAGGTGGCGGGAGATAGGGGTTAGAAAAACCGTTGTCTTGTGATGGGGGTCGGAAGGACTGTCGTAGGCGACAGAGGCTGGAAAGACAATTATCTAGCAAGGGAGATCGAAAGGACCATAGTCGGCGACGGAGATTGGAAGGATCAATGTAGATGAAGGAGGTCGGAAGGACCATAGTCGGCAAGAAACATGGGTCAGAAAGACTGTTGTTGTAAGGAGATGGTTCGACGGAAGTCCGGGCATTATTCGGTGGTCTGGCGGAACTCCGACTTCTATTGGTGGTCTGGAGAAAGTTCGGGCCTCAGTCGGTGGTCCGGTGGTGGTTTGGCAAAACTTCGGCATCAGTCAGTGGTATGGCGGAACTCTGGCGTCAGGAGGTGGTTCGGCGGAACTCCGGCGTCAAGTGGTGGTCCGATAGAACTTCGGCTTCGGGCGGTGGTCCGGCATTGGGCATTTATCAGTCGGCAGTCTGACAGAAGTCCGACGGCGGTCGGTGGCATGGTGGAAGTCATGCAGTAGTCGGCATTCGGACGGTGGTCTGACGGCAATCGGGCTAAAGTCCGACGGTCGGGTGGAAGTCTGGCGGTGTTCGGCAGCCGGGCTGTGGTCCAACAGAAGTCGAGCTGAAGTCCGATGGCGGTCGGCGGCCGAGCGATGATGCAGTGAAAATCGGCGGTCGGGTTGAAGTCCGGCGGCGGTCGGCTGCCGGGTGGAAGTCCGGCGGAGGTCGGCATCTGGTAAGTGTTCCAACAGCAGTCGGGCGAAAGTCCGACGATGGTCGGCGGCCAGGCGGTGGTGCTGGAGCTCTTGACGTTTCATAGCTCTCTCCAATCTCTAGCTCCCTCCCCCTCCTTATGTTGACAGTAGGATTCTATTTATAGATTTGCATGAGTCTCACACCCCGTTAATATAGAGAAGATTCGAGGCAGGTTCGGAGTGCTCCATCGGATGACTCATATTGATTCCCTCGATTATAGAGAGTTTTTCAACTGTTTAAGTGCCTTAACGATGTCAAAATTCAGCGATTTTATGCTCGTTGGATTCGTCTTGCCGAGCCGCTTGATTTGAATATAAGCATGCCATATTTAGATATCATTTTGTCATATTGATTTTTCCATTCCAAATGTGGTATGGGCCCCCGATTTGGACTCATTTGGGCTTGGGTTGGACTGATTTTGGTGTCTTTAGGTTCGTTTCTTTGAGATGTTCAGTTTGATTATAAGTTTGCTGAAATTGGAATTCAAATTATCCCAAATTTAAATTTGAAAGTTTCCAACTTGAATATGCCTCGAGATTCGTTCTGATCAAAACAATTTTCGATGACGTATCACCACTATTCCTATTTGCATATTTATCACAGCATTTCATCGGTACTATTAGGCCCTCTTCTTTCAGAAATGCATCAAAATGTTGATTATTTGCTGCAACATTTCTATCATAAAGGTCATCATGAATCATCAATAAGTTGTCCATTTTTTGTTATACAAATGACAAATCTTCTAGGATGCTTGAATTGGAACTATCACTTATACACAGCTAGATGAATTTTAACTAATCAGCTGAGAAATCTTCCAGCTTGAGCAATGCATTGTTATGCTCTCCTTCAACTGGTTGCTACTGACGTTCAACTGGTTGCTACTCCAGCCTTCCATTAAGCCACAAACGTCGAACTTCCTCCATTCAAATGACATCGCAAGTGTTCTTTTCCAGTTCGAAATTGATTTTCTAAAACCTTTGCAGTTTGATATTGGCCCTTTTACAACTTGCGCTTTCAAGTACAAACAATTCTCTCTTTTTTTTTTTAGTATTGCCTTCAGTACACTTTCTTAATATTTTTTTTTAATGGAATCAGCACTGTGTAAGGAATCCTGGCAACATTTCTTTAGGTGTTCCTGATGATTATGGTATCACTAAACTCATTGTCAAGTTGTAGCTTGTTAGGTGCTCCAAGATAGATGCTGAACTAATCTTGAAAATTAATTTTTTGATGGCCGAGAGCAGATAGGAGGTTATCCGGAACTAACAAATTGTTACCCATTTTCTGGATCTTTATGAGCACTTTCATAACCTACAGACGGGCTTCCTAATCTTTAATTTGATCCGCCATTGATATAGAGAATTGGGCGAAGATAAGCATGACTCAGGTTCACAATATTCTTTAACAGTTAAGCTAAAAGATGGAATTTCCTAGAATTTTCATATTTTGCAATGAGTTTTAGCTACCACATTGTTAGTATTGCCTGAACCTTATAAACATATTATGCCAAAAATATTTTTGTCTTATGGAAATGCTGTGGGTTGATGTATTTCATTGATAACCTGGATGATTAGAAACTTCTAGTCTAAAATGTATAAGGGTGATTTAAAATGACCCGTTAAACTACAAAGGGTAATGCTAAACTATTCAACCATGGAGGTAAGAAACTGCCCAGCTTTCTCACATTTATAGTGTACTAGCGTAAATACACGTGCATACGGTGCACGTGAATAAAATTTTAAAAATAAAGAAATATGTAATAAAATCAGAAATTTTTTTATGATGTGTTATATCAAAGATGTAAAATTCTATATCATAATTAAATATAAAATTTGTATAAATAAAGATGATTTATACTTCTCTTATGCTTGAATAAACATAAATTGAAATAAAATTATATATATATCAAAGATTATCTAGAGTAAATGTGGGAGACGTATCAATTATATATGTAAAGTAAGTATGTATTTTATTTTCTCCTTAAAACAACTTTTTTGAACGTACATACGAGCAGGATATGTTTGGGAAAATACCATGCCGGAATGTAGATAAATTAGACCAAGAACCATTGAACCAACCCTAATATTAATTTCACCATAACATAACGAAAATGAGTCACTAATTGCACCCTTTTTAACAAGTTGATCAACCATACTTAACTAGCCATGACCTAGACCAATAATGCCATGAGCATGTTGATTGACCAAATCACAAGATTCAAAATTTTCACATTAAATAAATGGCTCGTTGTGGCAAACGTTCAATTTAATTACCAAATGATATGACTTGTTGAGCAAACAGCCCACTGCTGGAGCTAATTTCAGTATAATGCCTCACATAAGTACAATGCATTTTCTTCTTATCACATTTGCAATCAATATTGCATTTAACTGGCTCATATGTGCTTGAATGCTCTTGCCTAAATCTTGGATCCTGCATTGTTAAATACGTAAACATGTGAAAATGATCCAAACAGACCAAATTGTTTTGATTTTGTCTAGAGGATGAATTTTAAATACATCAAAATTATACATTACATTTATTTTACTTCAAATCAAATATGAATATTTTTAAAATCTTTACATTTAAAATATTTTACACTCCTTTTACTTCAAATCAAATAGCCTCTATATATAAAATATGGTACAAAAATTTCTAAACTATTTGAGTCATAAATTGTCAAATCCAAGCCAAGACTATCAAAACTTTATAGTGTTACTAAAGCTCGGCACTAATGGCTGCACTAATTCTTATCAAACACGTGCAAACAAAAAAGCGAAGCATTTATTACTAACGAAAGTTCCTAAAAACTGTAAAATAAATTAAATGAAAAATAAAGCTCAGTTTGATTAGATTGCATTTGATTTTGTTCATAGCAGTTCTACTTAATCAATTTTAGTAAATTTCGAGTTTTAAGAAACTTCAAAAAACAAATCAAATCAAACTATGTTATTTGAATAATATATTTTGAAGCATATACCAAAATTTGATAAAATTCTAATTATCATATTTGCTTTAAAATAAATGGAATATATGATAAAACTCATATTCCACCATCTTAAAGCAAAATTGGATATCCTGACCCATAGTTTTTTTTTACCACCTAAAATATCAGCTGCGTGATTCTGCTTCACACAACTCATACAAGAACAACAAAGTTTACTACATAAAGAAATCAATACAACAATGTTGAAAATAAATCATCCTACATCTAAATCATGCCAGCATCAGAACATAATTTCAATCTTAAAATCTTAATTAACTGAACATAATGATTACTCAAGCTAGAAAGTTTAAGGATAAAATAATAATAATAAAAGAATGTGCTGCTCTACAGGTTGAATGCTACAATCAGTCATAAAAGGAAGGACATAAGATGACATCTAACTAATCCTATAGAGTCATAAGAACTCATTACAAGGTTTTATCCTGACAACTTAAAACCGACTATGGTTAACCTGCGAGTTTTTCATCTCAAAATTTTAAAACAAAAAGTAAGAAAGAACACTCTGGACTGAGCAGGCATCCAAGGCTTTATAAAGAAGAAAATCTTGCATGCAACCAATGATTTACTAAGCTTCGCCAGCACCTGCATTGATGGAACCATTTGATCTCACATCACGGCCCCTTGACGAATTTGCCATCTTTCACCTCCTCGACCTATAAAATCAAGTGCTTATAATATATTAGTCCTAAATGTTATGCATAAATATGTTGCAATTTTGCTCCGAAGCTTTTTTTCACACATTGCATGCCAAACATTTAAATATTTAACTACAGCTTCTGTGCTGCTTTCTAAAAAATTTTGCAATGAGAAAAATTGTTGGGAGAGTGATTAATATATTTCACGTTTAATCCAGTAAATGGTTGTGAGACCTCGTTCCCTTACTGTTCCTTGTAAGCTCATTATATGTGGTTGAAAATTTTCAGGTCCGAGCAAGGCAACTGAAATGGAGTTCGATCAGAATGTCAGACGAATCCTTTCACTATTGATATCTGGGGCATCACAATAGTGGCATAGAAGATCATTAAACTACATGAAAATCAATTAAAAAGGATACAATAGGTATCTCATAAAAGATAATTAATAGCTATCAGACTTAAAAAAGAAGAAAAGAAAATTGAAGATGTTTGTTAGAAGGAGATCAAGTTCAGCGAAAGGCAACTCCTAATCATTGTTTCAAGACTGCCGTACGATATCTATACAAATAAAAGAAAAGAAAAGAAAAAAATTACATACCAAAAGAGCTGGAAAAAATTTTGTTGGATCTTCCTTCTCTTTTTAACTTTGTCAAGTAAATAAAAAGAATTAAGTAACAGAAGCATCAACAGTTAAGAGGTAACAAAATAAGATAATATGATCATAGATCTTCGGTCCAACTCAAACTAGTCATTTTAATAAAAGCCTAAACAAGAAATCTGCTGAAGAGAGGGAATTGACGACAGAGAATCAGCTATAGGAAGAGTTGAAAAAATAATAATAATAAATTTACGAATCCATCCATAGATCTCGTGCAAAAATAATTCAGATAGTTGCTTACATAAATCAATACTGAGCAATTTTAAGCATAGGTCAATTGTTGGAAGTAAATTTGTTGACATTGCAAGACATGTGTTTTGGAAATAAATTTGTTTACACAAGAAGACACGAGGTGCTACATGCGGTTGCCAAATAAATAAATGCAAAAAGAATCAAGATAAAGTTAAAATTATGTTGTTGAAAGATGTTTAGATAGCTTTTAAATCCAGTAAAATAGAAATAAAGATTGAAAAAGAATCAGAAGGTTTTCTCGCTATGGATGTTAGAATTAAAGTGGAGACAAACAAAATGAATTTGCAAGGATAGGTCAAAATAAATTTAAAAATTTAGACATTTTCCAATAAAAAAAAAGAATATTTAAAAAAAATAATGCTAACGGAGTCAATAGAAAAGAGAAAATGATTTGAATTTGGGGAGCTTCAATGGACTCATATGGATATGAGGATAAAAAGTTTGCGATAGTTACTTTATAATGATTGTCATGAATGAATAATGGGTTAAAGTTATTCATGTTATCGGACTCTCAAGAAATATTGGTTGAATCATATAGAGATTTTAGTTATTAAAAATTATTATGAGAAACAACAATTGCTCTCAACTCATGAACAAAATTGTGTTAGAGAAAGTTAGATGCTCGGTAATTATAAAATTAAAAAATCAAATTAAATAATTTTTTAGAGTTTAATAACTTTACACAATCAATATAAATAAGAATGTGAGACATCTTAGAATGTAAGTAAAAATAATTAAATAAGAATTTTTGCAAAGACTTTACATAAATCAATAATGAGCAATTATATGATTTAGTAAATGACAAATTATTTATAATAGTTAACTTACCTTGAATGATATGTAGGGCAAGAGGATTATCAAAAAACAGCAGGGAACAATGAGTAGGTCCAAATCGTGGGTTGGATTCGATGAATAGCGGATCCTGCAAAATAGTATATTAGGCAAAAAATGTGAAACGAGAAATAGGAATAAATCAAAAAATCGCACATTCAAATTTTAAAAAAAATTACATAGAAAGAAAATATAATCTCAATTATCAAAGTGTATAATTTTATAAAATTCTTGTATTGAATAGAGACAAAATTTGAAGTACAAGAAATGGAATATCAAAATTGTTTAAGGAGAACTAAATTCAGTAACAAACATTGAGTAGTCCATATGAAAAAATAAGAAGAGAAACATAAAATGAAAAGTTACAGCAAATCAAAGTCCAAATATTAATGCGTATTGAGAAAAATACTGAATAATACATCGGCAAACACCTAAGTGTTTTGGAAATAAATTTGTTTACACACCAAGACATTTAAAAGAACAATGAAAGACGATAAAAAAAAAGTTTATAACAGAGCGAGACATATAATACCTGAGGAAAAATGTAGATAAGCTTAGTTCATGCCTATATGAAAGTCTTATAGGAAAGACAAAAAAAGAAAAACAAACCATGACTGATTGAACATTTGCTGGACTCATACAAGCAAAATAACCCATATTTCCAACCGATATATTTATTGAGTTTTGCATTTTGAGGAGGTGGATTTAAAATCGAAATCATATTTGGATTTAGGAGTTTATAAAAAAAAAATTACAAGTAATCACACATTCGTGTGCACGTGAAGTATGCAATTTTTTTTTAATGTATGTGTAGATGCGTATCTGTAATTAAAAAAACTCAAACAACCATAGAAAATTTTATGAGAATCTGTCCAAAACAAAACCTCAATCTATTTTAGTTTCCGTTTATCACCTCTGTACTTGCCTATTTGCTAAAATGCATATAAACAAATTTTCATAATATAAAAGATTCCTCATTCACTGAAAAAAACTAAATTTTTTAACCGAGACATAAAATTTTTTTCTCAAATATCTTTCTATTCTCGCACAAAACATTCCATTTACCTCTGGTACTTAGTTTTTCTTCCACGTTTAATAATTTTTATGCTTACCTCTCGTATAAGAAATATATGATATTCATCGTCACAAAATTGAATTTGCCGTTCCCTTCTCTGGCAAGCATACCGCAAATTTCTTTGGTATATACTTCGGCTATTATCGGAGCCGATGGGAGATTTGGTGGTGATTGCCGAACCCAAAATCAAAAGGCAATGACCAAGTATGTAAAATAGATGTAGGTGGAAATGGGAGAAAGAAGACAGTTGAAATTGTCGAATTGAAACCCTAAGAATTAAAAAATAGGTGAACTCGTGGGGCTTCCACCAAGTTGTGTATAGCTGCGTTCGATGAGAGGGAGAAGTGCGAGATACAGCAGGCTTCGGCGAGCGAAACCCGAACGAAAGCGAAGTAAGAGCAAACAAAAATTCGACAAAAAACTATTTTAAGAAATAAAAAAGAGGCGTGAAGAAATTAAAAAGAGGCATTAAGAAGTTTACCTTTTGAAAGCTGATGTTTGGTGAGTTCGGTGAGCAGGCAGGAAGCGAAGAGAATGAAGAGTGTAGGGATGAATGCTTCGGCGTCGAGAGAGGATATATGAAAGCGTCATTTCGTGTAGGGATGTTTTTTGATAAGAATGAAGAGTGTAGGGATGCGAAGAGAAATGAGGAGGAATGCCTTGAAAGAGAAAAGGCGACGGATTTTGATTTGCAAGCAGCTTAGGATAAAGCTTTGAGAAATTCAACGACGGATATAAAGATTAAAATTTTTAATGGCCAGGATGACTATGGGGAGAAGCACAAGCGGCACTTTAATAGTAGTATAGATATACCTAAAGTTGCATTGAATTACATCCATACCTCCACTAGAGTAGTAGGAAAACCCAATATTGATTGTTCATTATTAAACTAAAATTGCTCTGGTTTTGTTAAGCAAAGAAGTATTTTGGCATAATATATTTATAAGGTTCAGACGATACTGACAAGGTGGTAGCTAAAACTCACTGCAAAATGTGAAAATTATAGGAAATTCCATCTTAGCTTAACTGTTAAATAATATTGTGATTAAGAGTCATGCTTATCTTCACCAAAATCTCTGTATCAATGGCGGATCAAATTAAAGATTAGGAAGCTCGTCTGTAGGTTATGAAAGTGCTCATAAAGATCCAGAAAATCGGTAACAATTTGTTAGTTCCGGATAACCTCCTATCTGGTCTCGGCCATCAAAAAATTAATTTTCTAGATTTGGAATCATCAGATGCAGTCAACAAATCTAGGAAATGTGACTAGTATTGTCCTTCACCAAGGGACTTTAAGCCATGAGCCCTGTCCCATCTTGTGGCTGGTGGAAACTACGATTCCCTCCCATAAGGATCTCACCTAAGTCCTCCCAAGGAACAAAATTACAGAACAAAATTTTTTATTAAAACTCCATCATACAATTACACTAACAAAGGCCTTTATATATAGGCCTCATAAATAAAGAAACTAAAATAAGACGACCATGCCCGTAGGGCTTATATAAGATTAGACCCATAAGTAAGGGTAAAAATGACAAATGCATTATTAAAATAAAAATTACAAAAATTTTAAGATAACGTAAGACGATCACGCAGTTTTGGCCTAAAACCATGGTTTAATTACAGTTACAGTTAACTTTGAGACATGAATTATAGTTAACAAAAATTACCCATGATTCTAATAGATCAAGTTCACCTATCGAAGAAAGTGGAGGGGATCTTGGTACATGAATTGTATCCTAGCTAGTTTTGGCCTAAAACCATGGTTTAATTACAAGTTACAGTTAACTTTGGGACAATCCTAGATCTAGTGATGGGCCTAGGGCTATACTAGCCTCCTTTAGTGTAGTTCAACCGAGCAAACAGGCCTATCTCGTATCAAAGTAAACTCGTTACCAGGATCAGAACCACCACAGAATTCCGGAGACGCCAAGCCGCAATCCAAAAAATCGGAATCAGATTCAAACTCAGAAGAACCATGTAGCCAATCTAACTTCTTTATCTTTAAAAAGAGATTTTTCTGTTACGTCTATATCCTTTCCTTCAAATCCTCCGACCTCACCCTAACTCTATAGTTTTGCTAGAATTTCCAGCTCAATTAAGGCACACCTAATCAACCATAAATAATATAATATCGAGTCTGTTGATTGATAAATACTTATAACCATGAAGGTAAAAAAACACCATAAACATTTTAGAGCGAAATACATTACTTTTGAAATAAATATATGTATTATATCTGTTGAAATAAAAAAATGAATGTTGAAGTTGATATGTGTAGTTGGGCCCATTATAACTCTAACCATTCGCAAATTCTTTAAAAAGAGATATTTCTCTAACGTCTATATCTTTTCCTTCAAATCCTTCATCTCTCACCCGTAGCTCTCGCAAACTATATAAGACAAGTTCCAAAAAGGATTTTTTTCCCTTCAACCTAACAAGCCCCTATAAGAGTAAAACGCAATAATACTTGTCCTTATAAGAATTTATTAAGCGGACGAATCTCGTTAAGTTCTCCAAATTACGGGTCAGGTTTTTTTAGCAGTTGATTTTTTTTTTCTTGCTCTATCTTATCGACCTAATGCGAACAAAAATTACTTATAAGACATATAAAAAAAAGATGAAAAAAAGAATGCGAAAGATCAGAGGTCTAAATATATTAAAATTTCCTTATTTCTCTCATTAACTCCCCAAATTTTCTCTCATATGTTTTTTTAATATTTTAACCCAAAAAAAAAAAAAGACTGCGAAAGATTAGAGGTCTAAATATATTAAAATTTAAAAATCATTAAGGTTTTTTTTTTGGATAATTTTCTTACTATTTTCTTCAACAATTTTCTAACAAATTTTATTTTTTTAGAGTTTGTGAGAGCTAGGGACATATAATTTATAATAATATGAAGTGTTAGATAATTTTCTAACACAAAATTTAAAAAAAAAATCTTTTTGGAACTTGCCTTATATAGTTTGTGAGAGTTAGGGCGAGAGTCGGAGGATTTGAAGGAAAGGATATAGACGTAACAGAAAAAATCTCTTTTTGAAGAATTTGAGAATGGTTAGAGTTAAACTGTTATGATTGGAACCAACCCCTACACCAAGATGAAGGTTTATTGGGAATATTGATGTGGGATCTAAGTCCTCTGAATATTGCCGTCTGTTATCAATGGCGAGGACAATTCACAGTTGCTATTACTGATAGTTTTTGCTGCAGGTACGTCATGATTGTGTTTGCCTTCATATGTGGTTATTACTGTATTTGAATCATTGGGGGCTCTTTTAACATGTTTCCTTATGGAGCATCCGACATTGGTGCATTTATGTTAGCTACTTGGATTAGGATTCTCTTTCACTATTTTTTGGCACTATTTGTGCCAGCAATACCCATCATCCAAGATATCAACTTCACTCATAGTTTGAACAACTCGAGGTTCGCGATTATTTTTCGCAATTGAATTAGCATTAATAGTTGCAACTTCCATCTTCCTGCGCTTTGATTTTGGATCATCATCATTAGCAGCCTCATTGCCACCATGACCAGACTGCCCACCTCCAAATTCAACCTCATCATCACTTACTGGTATGGGAGAAGGCTCAGAGTTGCAATTGGGATTGACACGAGACACATGGCAATGTGCTATTGAAAACTTCTCTTAAACAAATTGTCAAAGAAGAAAGCCCATCTTCTTTTTCTTCTTCTTGACCAGTGGAAACACCCTCAACTGCTGATCAGTGGCTAGCTCGAGGCTTACAATGGTCATGCCGGATGATCTCTGTGATATGTCCATCATGAGAACGTTTCAGTTGCTTTTTCATTTAGCAATTTGGATGTGTACATTTGTAATAAGTAATAACTCCGAGGAAATTCACTTCATTTGACATGTTTCTATCCATATTTTCTCCAGTTATAACCATCTTCAATTGACTTCTCAACTGCATTCAAGGGACTATAACCATTTTGATCAGACGACGATGCCTGTATCCTGCAGTCTGGATTATTTATTAGTTGTAACTCATTTGAAGCATCTTCAGTAGAGTAAGGGTTTTGCCTTCATGTTCTGAGGAGAACGAGCGACTTGAGCAGCGCACCGGGGTTGAATCCAGATAGGATCATTAGGCATGACGATTGCGTGATCGAAAGCCACCTTGGCGACATCGTTTTGTACCTCACCCCAGCGGACGCAGTTGAGGCCTCTGACTGGATCGAGCTGGCTATGCGATTTAGAAGTATATATACAAATATAACATGCTTATAGTTGAATCGAGCGGCTCTATCCAATGAGCCCAACATCGCTTAATTTTGAAATTATTAGATCACTGAAATGCTAAATAAATGCTCTATGATCATTGCCACTGATATTGAACTCTTGCTGGATAGGTTTTCTCCCATGAAGGAGAACTGGTGCGTGCGTAAGAGGGCTAGACCTTGATCGCAATTGAAAGCGTCCAAAATTTTGCCAGTATGTTTTTCTCTCAAATTACAGGAAAAGTTTTGGCTTTTAAGATTAGATTCTGCTACGAATTGAA
>NW_021319394.1:922019-992288 GCF_001605985.2 Dendrobium catenatum
ATTCTAAGATCTCTCTCTCTCTCTATGTATATATATACACACCTCATACAAATTATTGATTAAATATGTCCATTTGGGCTACTTATTGAAGTAGAATGCCCATAAAAAGTAGTATGAATTTGATTTGAAAGTTCAAATCTTTCTACACCAAACTAAGCTTCAAACTTTGGTTCCAATTGCCGTTATCTATTTGTACTATCCAATAATTCAATTATATTTATCTTTTAAATTTAACTATATTTTTAGCATAATTATATTAAGAGAATATTGTAAAATTAATCTCGTCCAGATATAATAAATTTCAAAACAACTAGAAATGCTTTTCCTATTATTATTAATTTTATTCCAAAAAATTTTTAGCATAATTATATTAAGAGAATATTGTAAAATTAATCTCGTCCAGATATAATAAATTTCAAAACAACTAGAAATGCTTTTCCTATTATTATTAATTTTATTCCAAAAAATTTATTATTATTTGCACTTCATACATCATCATGAAATAATCTTGATAGGGCATGAATCTCGAAGCAAAAATCAATCCGAGAACTTCAAAAATTAAAATCAGGAGCATATGAACTCCGATTCCAGCGAGCTTATAGTCAAACTGAGTGTCTCAGAAATACGAACCCAATGACATCAAATTCAACCCAATCCGAGCCCAAATGGGTCCGAACCCGAAGCGCTGTTGGAAGGTTCAAATCACGATTTGAGTTACCAAACGGTCTCCGATTTTAACGAGCTTATACTCAAATCGAACGGCTCGATGAGACGAATCCAACGAGCCTAAGATTACCGAATTCTGATATCACTAAAGCCTTCAAATGTCTGATGAACGGTGCACGATCAAGGGATTCAATATCGACCGTCCATTCAAACCACTCCCAATTCGCCCCTGATCTCACACCTATTTACGGGCTATGCCACTCCAGAAAAACTATAAATAGAGCCCTCATTCTTCATAAGAGGGGACTGAAGGCAGAAGAAGAGAAACAAGAAGAGAAGAAGAAGAGAAGGGGAAAGGGAGAATCATCTCCTCCTCGACCACCGCCGCCAGAGTTCTTTCCGCCGCCTGAATACGCTGGAACTCTGCCGGATTTTCGAGAGACGCCTGAATTCTTCAGAACTTTGTAAATTTTCTTCAAATTAGAAGAAACGTATTGTAATCTGATCGTCCTGACTTGTGAAACGAATCAGCTCCTTGTAATTTGCAAAACACTAGTGGAACTTTATAATTGGGTGTGGCCCCATGGTTTTTTCCCTCTTTCAGGTTTGCCACGTAAAAATCCTGGTGTTCATTTTCTTTTTTGTTTGTGTGCTGAATATTCGTGTAACGCTTAGACGTGAATTTGTAAACTCTATTGCCGCGTATATTCTAGCCTGCAACGTTTGGCGCCGTCTGTGGGAAACACTATCCCACTACTGCTACGATGGTCAACAAGCGCAACAGTAGTATCATTGGAGCTTCTCGCTCCAACTCTCATCAATTTAGAAATCAGTATGCGAATCACAGAAGCCCGATGTCTGCCTCTTTTCGTCCTGGGGGGCAGAATACTGTCGGAGAAGGGACCTCAGGACCTTCTTTAGAAGAGAGAATTCACAAGATGTAAGAATCTCAGAATGAGATCCTTCAACTCATGCGAGAAAATCGACAACCAACACTGGTACAAAGGGAGGAAATTCTTCTCCCTCAAAATCCACTACGGGTTGAAGATGTTCAGTTCAAACATCTTGAAGCAGAGATTTATCTTCTTCCAACTAGAAGACATCCTTAGTCATGACAGGATAACGAACTTGCCGATACAACAAGTTCTACACATCCTCCGCCTTCAACTCGACAGCCTCGCATCCCTCCAGATCTCCCAGAAGAATCAGTCCAACCACACATTGCTGAACTCCCTCAAAATGTTTTACGCCATGAACTGTGAAAATTGGTGTAGGAAGAATTCCCCCGAGGAGATGTGAGACAAACTCTTCGACAAAGGGACTTTCAGGAGTCATCACCTCTAACTGAAGCCATTCTTCAGCACCCCATTCCGGTCGGATTCAAAGTACCCAGCATCGAGTCTTACGACGGGGCATCTAACCCGTATGAGCACATCGACCACTACAGAACCATCATGCACATTCAGCGAGCCTCAGACGCCCTTCTCTGCCAAGTCTTTCCTGCCACCCTAAAAGGACATGCTCGAACGTGGTTCTATTCACTTCCGTCCGTAACGATCCCCTCATTTGTGAGAGTGGCCAAGGCCTTTGTCGAGCAGTTCGTAGCCAATAGAAGAATAACCAAAGATTCTTCCCATCTCTCAGGAATCCATCAGAATGAAGGAGAATCATAGAGGGAGTATTTTCAATGATTTTCCACTAAAGCTAGACAAATCCCAAGAGTGGATCTTGAACTATTGAGAGGAGTCTTCCTTGGAGGCCTTCACCCTGGCCCTTTCTGTTCGACCCTCAGGTGAGACACCGTTCATTCATACACCGATTTGATCCATCGCGTAGAGGCGCAAATCTCTGCAGATGAGGCCATAAACGCTAATATAAAGTAGTTTGAGCAAACTAGCGGGAAGTGCAAGATTGCACATGCATGGAGCAAAAAATTCATCCGCACAACGAAAGAAGCAAGAGAAACACAATCTGCCTCCTAGGCCTCCTTTGCCACATCGAGAACCTCGACAGGAGAAAGAGTACACTCCTCTCAATACATCTCGAGAAAATGTGTTAATGACTGTTCGAGATCAAGATACGATGAAATGGCCACATCCTTTGAAGCCGAACACAGGAAATCAGGATCAATACTGCCACTTTCATCATAGTCGTGGCCACGCTACCGAAGCCTGCAGACAACTGAAGGAGGAGATTGAAAGGCTTATCCGCCAGGGTTATCTTCGACAGTTGATCCGGGATTCTCCTTCCAGAGAGGAAACTCTTCTCGCTGTGGGGCAAAATCAACAACATAGGCCGCAAATAAATAATCGAGTAGTAGTTGGTGAAATCGAGACAATCACCCGAGGCCCTTTGCTATCTGATAAAGTCTTATTGGCTGTAGACGAAATCCCAACTTCGAAGAAGGCACGTGTGGATCACTCCATCACCTTTGATGATTCCGACTTAGAAGGAGTGAAAATCCCTCATCAGGACCCGCTTGTTATTAATACAGGAATAGGTGATCCATGTTACAATGTTAAGATAATTTTTTTGGATAATGGTAGCTCTGTAGATATCATGTTCTACTCTACATTCCTCAATTTGGGTCTCACTAGAGAGAAGCTTCAACCTGCTGCAGGTCCTTTATATGGATTTGATAATCGACATGTACGAGTAGAAAGGATAATCAGTCTCCCAGTTGTACTTGGAGAATTTCCCCGACAGTCTACACACTCTGTCCAGTTCATCGTTGTAAAGTCTAAGTCGGCTTACAACGCTATCTTTGGGAGGCCACTCCAATCAATTTTTAGGATTGTCACCTCTATCCCTCACCTTAAACAGAAGTTCTATACTCCGACAGGAGTTAGTATGGTATGCGGAGATCAACAAACAGCACAAACCTGCTATCTCAGGCCAGCAGGTCAAGTCATGCCCGAAGATACTCTAAACATTAAGGACTTTGATCTCCGGAATGAAGACATCCCTCAAAGAGCTTCCCCAGTAGAAGAACTCACCACTGTATCTATCTCTGAGGAACATCCTTTAAAGACGGTGCAAATTGGGTCACTTCTCTCAGAAGACGAAAAGAAAAATTCACAGATTTTCTACGAGAAAATCAGGATGTTTTTGCATGGAGCCCGACAGATATGTCCGAGATTGACTCTGAAGTAATTGTACACTCCCTTAAGGTCAATTTGGCGTGCAAACCAATCATCCATAAGAAACAAAATTTTGCACCAGATTGTCAGCAGGTGATCAAACAAGAAGGGGACAAACTCTTAGAAGCCGGATTCATTCGAGAGGTGCACTATCCTACTTGGATGGCAAATGTCGTCTTGGTTCGGAAGGGGAGCGGTGCATGGAGAATATGCAAATATTACACAGATCTCAATAAAGCCTGCCCAAAAGATAGCTTTCCTCTTCCACGTATCGACCAGTTAGTCGATACCACTTATGGGCATCAAATATTGAGTTTCATGGATGCCTACTCCGGATACAATCAAATCAAGATGAACCCAATTGACGAAGAAATAACGGCATTTCAAACAGACAGAGGATTGTATTATTATCGGGTAATGCCCTTCGGGCTCAAAAATGTTGGAGCAACTTATCAACACCTCATGAATAAGATTTTCAAAACCCAAGTTGGGTGTAATATGGAGGTGTACGTGGACGACATGTTGGTAAAGAGTCTCAAAAAATCTCAGCATATCTCTGACTTGGAGTAGTGCTTCCATTTGTTGAGACATTACAATATGCGCCTCAACCCCGCCAAATGTGCCTTCGGAGTCGCCTCTGAAAAATTGTTGGGTTTTATGGTAACCCACCGAGGGATCACAGCCAATCCTGAAAAGATCAAGGCGTTAAGAGATATGGTGCCACCTAAGAACATCAAAGAAGTCCAAAGGCTGAATTGGAGGATTGCAGCATTGTCTCGTTTCCTAGCATGCTCGGGAGACAAGTATCTTCCTTTCTTCAAAGTGCTCAGAGGCACTCGTAGCTCTGGTTTCCCATGGATAAATGAATGTCAAGAAGCCTTCGAACAGCTACGAAAGTATTTGGCTTCCCCTTCGCTACTTTCCAAACCAATGCCCGGAGAGAAGTTTTATTTATATATAGCTGTTTCTGCCCAAGCTATCAGTTCAGTTTTGGTAAGAGAAGAAAATGTTGTGCAACGCCCCATCTATTATGTTAGTAACATCCTATCTGAAATAGAGGGACGCTATCCCTTTGAAGATAAGACGGCATTGGCGTTAGTTTACTCTGCCAAAAAGTTACACCCTTACTTTCAAGCCCACTCAATTGGGGTCTATACAAATCTACCGCTGAAAAATATTCTGCAAAAACCATAAGCATCGGGTCGGCTCATCATGTGGTCTGTAAAACTGAGAGAATTTGACATTCACTATTTACTTAGACCCGATATCAACTCTCAGGCACTTACAGATTTTGTTGTTGAATGCACTGTCCTTGTATCCGATGTCCAACCAAATAATTTGTCTTCTCCTCCATGTTGGACGTTATATGTTGATGAATCTTCTGGAAGTTCTGGCACTGGGGATGAAATTCTATTAATTTTCCCACAGAAAACTACTCTTGAGTATGGGTTACGACTCAAGTTTCCAGCAACAAATAACATGGTAGAATATGAAGCCCTTATCACCGGATTAAAACTAGCAGTTGATTGTGAGGTGCAGAACCTAGTAGTTCACACTGATTCACAACTGGTCACCTCTCAAGTGGAGGGAGAGTTTGATATCCACAATCCACAACTGGCCTAGTATTTCAGTATTGTGAAAGTACTATTGGCCAATATAAGAAAATATCAAATCATACATATTCTCCGAGAGCAAAATGCAAGAACAGATGCTCTTTCAAAACCTGCAACATCAATGACGGGAGAGACCTATAAGAGAAAATGTGTTGAGGAAATCCATTTTCCAAGTATTCAGGGTCCATGGATCATACAATCAATCGATGAAATAAGGGAGGTGTCTTGGATCAATCCCATCTTGTCTTTTTTACAAGATGGGGTACTACCTAAAGAACCCATGGCTGCAACAAGACTTCAAAGACGAGTAGTGAATTTCACCATCATTGGTGTTGAGTTGTATAAATGCGCTTTCACCGGACCATACCTGAAGTGTCTCCCACCTACAAAAGCTGACTATGCACTCCGAGAAGTTCATTCAGGAGTATGTGGCGAGCATCTCGCAGGAAGAGCTTTGGCATCTCAACCATACTCCCGCTTCTAGAACTTATATCACTTCAAAGCTCCTGACCTTTTGCCTAATGAGGAATCGAGATAATCGGACCCTTCCCTATAGCCACAGGACAACGAAAATTCATCATTCTAGCTGTAGATTACTTCATAAAGTGGGTGGAAGCAGAACCTTTTGTAAAAATTACCGAAGTGAATGACAAACAATTCTTATGGAAGAATATAATTTGTCGCTTCAGTATTCCAGCAAAGGTCATCACCGACAACGGAACCCAGTTCACCAGAAAAATCTTTACATCCTTCTATAAAGACTTTCATATTCAGCATGGCCGTCGCCCATCCTCAAGCAAATTGGCAAAAGGAGGTTATAAATCGAACAATTCTGAAAGGGCTAAAAACATGCCTAGGTAAGGCTAGGGGGCAATGGGCTGAAGAAATCCCAAATGTCCTTTGGGCTTACCGAACCACAACCAGAACTCCTACAGGGGAAACTCCATTTAACCTTTATTTTGGTACAGAAGCAGTCATACCAGTGGATATTGGAGTCCCAAGTAACAGAGTTCAGACCTTTGACTTCAATAACAACGAGGAGAAACTCAGGACCAATCTAGATCTCCTCCCTGAAGCAAGGGATGAAGCCTCACTCAGGGTCGCTGCATACCATTAGCGAATCACTTGTCACTACAATTAGAGAATAAAACCTTGAACCGTTTCCGTTGGGGACTTAGTTCTTTGAAGCATCGAAGCTGTTGGAAAAGGCCCTCAGCGTAATAAGCTCTCCCCTCTATGGGAGGGTCCTTTCTTGGTGGTAGCTATGGTCAAGCCTGGAACCTTCAAACTAAAAGATGTTAACGGAAAGATGCTTCCCTGAACTTGGAATTGGGCAACCTTCGCAAGTACTTTCATGAGAAGTTGATGCTACTATCCATTTGGTGTAATATCGTTCGTAGTATTTATCTTGCTCTATAGCTATGTTTTGTATCTTTCAAGTTTTTCGTACAGTCTTTGTATGTTGATTGAAAGAACACTTCTTTTTTGTATCCCTAAATTTACTAGGGAGTTGTCGTACTATTTTATATAATACAGTGATGTGATATTCGCTTTGTCGTTGTACTATCTCATCTTCTCGGACTCTTTTCCTATGATTCGAGAAATACACAACTAATGTTGTATCTCAATCACTAGGCGACTAATCCCAGAGGGATCAAGTCCGACCTCTTCCACACAGGTTAAAATCATCAAGCAAGGGCTTTGATTAACAACCTCGAATAAGTCAGAGTATCCAAAGCAGATATCTCTCACATTCGTGCAAGTCAAAAAGATTACCTTAACATTTGAGTTAACATATATGAAAAACAAAGATATCTCATATATATATATATAATATATATATATATATATATATATATAACTCACAAACACCAAGTACATCGTCTGAAAATAGCAACACACGAACAGCAGGAACATACATACAATTACAACAACGAAAATAAAAGTGACACAGAAAACATCAAAATAATTCTACAGAATCTCAAGATCATCATCATCATCATCCTCCAAAGCAAAAATCTTCTACAAATCACTCTCCAATTCTTCACCGTCAGAGTCTGGAGAAGGATCACCAGAAGCCTGGCTCAGAGTCAACCCCTCGATCTCCCCTTCGTTCTTACGTTGCACTGCACGAACGCCCTTCATGAAGCCTTTGATGAAGCTATCTCCCATAAGCTCTACTTCTAAAGCCTTCAACTTTACTTCATAAAACAATCGCAAGCTTATTGAACTTGATCCTCGATGATTATCTTAAAGGTGTAAGACTTTTTGAACTCCTATATGACTGTGGACGGCGACAGTTGAGCTACCTTCTCCAACAATTTGTTCAGGAGCTTCTTATTCTCAGCCTCAAGGATTTGCTGATCTTTCAGTTGTTGGTTATTTGTGGCCTCTGCCTCCACCAACTGTATATGCAAATAGTCCATCTGCTCATTTTGGGAAGAGGCTGAAGAGATCCTATTTGCCAATTCTGTTCTGCATTGTTCAAGTTGATCCTCCACCGCCTTCATCTCCTTCACTTTACCGTCATATTTCTTCTTATATTTCCCCTGAAGGTACCTTCACGAATTCATCATTCCAGTCATCCAAGATTTTATTCATCTCAAGATACTTTTCAAGAAAGAATCAACAAGTAAAAAGTTTATCCCTAAAAATGTGTACACAAATACAAGGGAAATGGAGAGAGGGTGAACTCACCAACTCCTCGGCTCGTCAACGACCAATGCACTTACGTTTCAGAACATCCTTTGGAATATATATCATGGATGGAGAAAAGCGAGGACCCTTGCCGGTAATTGTCAAAACTTCATCCAACTTCTTCTTCTTAGGCCCCTATAAATCTCCCTCGCCCTCAAGTCGCTTGGATTGACTTTTTTGTGTCTCTGGAACTTTCACAGATTTCTTCAACATCTGTGCATGCATCCTCCCTGCTTCAGTAGATAGTCCCACCTTGAATACATATTCTTCGTCTATGCATCTGCTCAAAAAATGCATCTCATAACGGAGGGCATCAATATCAGGAAGCTTCAGTATCCTCAATAAGTTTTCCACTCCAATATGAAGGGGATAGATAACTCCTTCAACATTCCCCATTTTTCTTGGAGGTCCCAATCGTTCTGCACATAGAAGAAGTCGCTATTCCAGTCTTTAGATGGATCCATGGTACGAATATCCAGCCACTTGGATCTGAAGGAGATACGACCCTGCGTATCAGTATACATACGCCCGATCCGAGATAGGTAATCTGGAGACAACACCACTCCGCGGTCTCTGAAAAATGCAATCAGGCCCACTATGACCGACATAGCCCGATAGGAAAATTGAGACAAACTCAATCTGCAGACTGTTAGAATATCAATCAATTCAGGAGGCGGCGAAAACCTCAACCCCGCTCGCAAACTGAACTCGTACACTGTCACATATCCCGGAGGAGGAAAGTAAGCGCGATTAGATCTCGCCGGCACCTTCATCACCAAATCATTAGGAAAATAGAATTTTTTCCTAAAAGAGATGAAAGAATCTTCAGTGATTGTGGAGATAACATCATCAGCCTTAGTCGCCTTGGAAAACTTCTTCGAACCCTCAGAATGGGCAGTAAGACGATCTTCTTTGGCGGAAGCATCTTTGATAGAGGTGCGATCACCCATCTCAACTTCCTTATTAAAGAGAGGTGCAAATCTAAGTAAGGAAGAAATCCCCTAAACTTCTACACAAGAGGAGGGGCGCTAATTTGAGCAGGGGAAATTTTCCACTTGAAATTAGCGGAAAGCCTCAACTGTCAAAAAGCCAGAGGGAGAAAAAATGAAGAGGAAAAATCTCCTAACTTCTGTACAAGAGGAGGGGGGCTAATTCGAGCAGAGGAAATTTCCCACTCGAAATTAGCGGAAAGCCTCAACTGTCAGAAAGCCAGAGGGGAAAAAAATGAAGAGGAAAAATCCCCTAACTTCTGCACAAGAGGGGCGCTAATTCGATCAGGAGAAATTTCCCACTCGAAATTAGCGGAAAGCCTCAACTGTTAGAAATTCAGAGGGGGAAAAAATGAGGAAGAAAAATCCCCTAACTTCTACACAAGAGGAGGGGCGCTAATTCAAGCAGAGAAAATTTTCTACTCGAAAATAGCGGAAAGCCTCAATTGTCGGAGAGCCAGAGGGAGAAAATGAGAAGGTGCAATTTTTCTAAAGGCCTAAGGGGCCTATTTATAAGTTTTTGAGAGAGAGAAGGGCAGTTATTGTCATTTTTGAAATCCCTAATTTTTCTAAATTGTTTCCAAATATTTTGAAATTTTTTGGGATTTTTTTTTGGAATTTTTAGGACCAGAAAATATCAGAAAGTTAGTTTTTTCGGCTGGTGGGGCCCGCTTAAGGCGATGGCAGCCAACCGGCCTCCCGAAATGGCGCGGATAGCGCGCTGACCACGCGGAATGTGCTCAGCATGTCATTTTTGAAATCCCTAATTTTTCTAAATTGTTTCCAAATATTTTGAAATTTTTTGGGATTTTTTTTTGGAATTTTTAGGACCAGAAAATATCAGAAAGTTAGTTTTTTCGGCTGGTGGGGCCCGCTTAAGGCGATGGCAGCCAACCGGCCTCCCGAAATGGCGCGGATAGCGCGCTGACCACGCGGAATGTGCTCAGCATACACGGCACGCGGTGGCGCGGTAGCCGCGCGCAACAGCCGGCCGCAGCAAGCGGCGGGTGCCAGCCCACGGTGGTTTCGTGCAGGCGGCGGCGGCCGGTCGGCAGGTTCGGCTGCTCGGTCTGGTCCGGGTCCTTATAATTTTTTTTTTTAAAAATAATAATAATGATAATAAATGCAAATAATATAAATAATAATAATAATAATAATAATAATAAATGATCAAATTAACTATTTTTATAATATTTTAAAATGTGCAAAATATTTTTTTAATTAAAATTAATTTTAAATTAAAGAGGTTGAGAATACGAGCGATTTAATATATTATACGAATTTTTTTAGACTTAAAAATAATTTAAAATAATTTTTTAAGTATTATGATTTAGAAAAGATTTAAAAATAATTACAAAATCGTTATTTAAATTAAATATCGGCGGCGGGCTACATGGCATCCCCTAATTGGTTCCGTGGTCGAAGGCAAGCATTGCTTGGCGGCACAATGATTGTGCCGCCGACAACTATTGCTGTATGAATGCGGCAATCATTAAGCCGCAGGCGTGGGTCTTACTAATCATGTCAGTGGTAAATTTTGACCATCGGATCGCCCGCTGTTTCAGACAGACGGCGCTGATCTCGCAGGATCAAAAATGAGACCACAAAGTTAAATCGCATGGTCAATCTAAGCAGCGGAGTGATTCGATCCCGACCATTGATCGCGAGATCAATGTTCTGGATCGGTCCCAACGAACGGCAGGCGTAACCCGTAGCCCTAAATGATTTTTTAGATTTTTTTCTCGATTGGGTGGATGAATTCAAACAAAATTTTAAGCCAAGATTAAGGATATGAACATAAATCGTGGGGAACAATTAGTTTGGCCCAAAACACACTAAAAACAAAGCTAAAAAATCCTAAATGTAGTGACCTAGGTCTAGGGATTTTGAGAGATCTAACCGTTGGATCTTTGATTTCTTTGAATAGTTGAGTTTGTAGATTGTCCTAGTACCCTTTCTTATTTGAAACTGCAACTAAATGAGCTTTGGATTGAATGGAAGATACCCTGGAATGTATTTAGCCTTGATCTCGCCGGAAGATTGCTGTCGGGGAGGTTTGACCGAAGGGAATTGACTTGGGAAGATGTGGTGGAGTTAGGAGAGCTGTCAAACAAAAGATCTCAGACTTAGGGGGCATTGAGAGAAAGAATTTGCAAAAAGTCCCCTTCATGAAGCCCTAAAATCTCCATTTAAATGCTCAAGCTTGGGATGGACGGCTAGGATTGAATCAGAGGATAATTAGGAGGGAAATCAACTTGATTTTGCCGTGGTGTGATTAAGAGAGGATTAGGAATTGATTAAACCCATTAAATGTCATTATTTTAACTTAAATAGGTCAAAATTGACCAATGGAGACTTGGTTTGACCAAGTCAAGGGTTGGCCTGGTCAACCCAGTCAATTGGGTCAAAGGGAGTAGGGGGCTTGAGTCTAGGAGCCATGAAAATGGGTTGAATTTAAATTAGGCTCCTTAAGGGTGAATTGGGTCAACCTGGGTTGACTTGGTCAACCAGGTTGACCCAGAGCTTGGGTCTGGGCTCAACAGACTCAGATTGACCCACTGAATCTAGTGGAGGGGGTCTTGGAGTCTGGCTTGGTCAATTTGACCAAGTCAACTCTTTTGACCAAGAGTTTGTTGGAAAGCAGGGTCAACATACGCCTCTATTTATAGTCCAAACCCTATGATTTATGGCTACAATCATTTCTATGGTGAATTAGGAGGGAATCAAGCCTTGGTCGTGTTATGAGTCAAGGCGAGGTTTGGAAGAGTTTAAATGCAAAAGGGGTGATGATTTTGACCTAAAGGGGAGGTTTGGAAAGTTTGTGTGTTAAAAAATAACGTGCTTTGAAAGTATGTTCTTTAAAATGGAATGCTTTGGAAAATATATATTTTGAAAAGTGTATGAGTGATTTTTGAATGGTGAAACATGTAAATTTTGGAAAGTGAAACATGTGTATTTGTGAAATGAAAGTGTATGTGTTGAAAGGTAAAATGTGGGAAGGGTGAAAAGAAAGTTTGAATTGTAAGAAATAAAGTGTGGTTATGTTAAATAGTGTTTTAAAGTATATAATTGTTGAAAGTTGAAGTGTTTTGAGAGGTGAGGTGTGTTGATTTTGGAGAGTGAGTTGTTTGGAAGATAAAAGAAAATTGTCCTCCATTTCTTGTGCCTTGGGGTGAATTTTAGAAAAAAGTATACGATATGCTTTCAAAGGTGGAAAGTTTAAAAGGAAAATAACTGAGCCGGGTTCCAAGCTCGGAAAAAGGTACATTTGAATTTAAATAATATTTTGTCAATTATTTCAATTCTATTTATTAAATGTGCTTCTAATTCCCTGATTTAATTTTTTTTTGCATGAATTGTGAGGAATGATACTTATCAAGTGAACAAAAGGAAATGAACTAAAGATGTAAGTATCCTCTATCCAACCGGGTGGAGGTGCTTTGGCCGGATATCACTAGATATTGACACCGAAGTATGTGAGTGTTCTAAAAAAAACTTAACCTTAAGGCCCAAAAACCCTATATTGTATTTTGCAATCTCTCAACCATAGGGCCCTGTAGAAACCATAGTTTTAATTTTGTCATGCACCTTATTTGATCCCTATCGTTTGCATGTTTGATGACCACACTAGTAATTATGAATGCTAGAACTTGATTTTAATTACCTTTAGTTTATCCTCCTATTACACTAGTAGGTCTTAAATCACTTAGGACTCTATTAAGAATTTAATATAATAGCTCCAACCAATAAAATAAAATACACAATTTGAAATTGAAAAAATTATCAATAAAATTCAATATATGGGAAATAATTTCTAGTTATTTTGAAATTTATTATGTCTGGATGAGATTAATTTTATAATATTCTCTTAATATAATTAAGCTATTAAAATATAATTAAATATAAATTTCAAAATAACAAGAAATTATTTTTTCCATTACATTTTTTTTAGAACAAAAAATTCCATTAAGATAGAAAGATATAGGACAAGACCATAAGAATGACCACAGCAATAGAATTACAAAATGTTAAAATAAAGAAAAAGTAGTAGCAAGGCAAATTGAAAGTAGGAAAGACAAAAACTGAAGAATAAAATAGCACAACCCAAACCATCCAAAAGAAGAAAATCATTTCTTCTTTGAATTCCATTTACATTGCATAACAAATTTATCGAGCGAGCCCGTATCCAGGTTGTTATCAATAAAGTCCTTCCCACTAATAGCCATGTCATTATGTAGCCAATCACATTGCCACCTAACATCTCTTGCAACATGGGCTAACATATTAGCATTAGAAATGATAGAGATAGACACATCCACTAGAGGCATCAAACAACCTTCATCCCCAACAACAACCAAGGTTTCCTCACCACAATCAACAGACAATTTCGCACCATCACCATTTCTATCACTAAGATTAATACAACAATTACTGTTAGATACAGCCACAAGGACAGGAGCCACAATAGGGGAAACAACCCCATTCATCGAAAGAACAACATCAACAGGCATAGGGGCAGCAGGGGAGAGAACAAGGTAATACACTTGCCCGACAGAAGGCACACCCACAGTATAACCATTAATAGCATGGATAGGGGAATCCAACACAGCAGCCTGGTCCACCAAAAGAATAGGAGAGCCACTCGAACAAATCCCGACAACAGAAGTATGGACAACCGGAGACTGAAATTGGCAAGATAGAATTAACTCAACTACTACATCACCAATAACGGGCAAATCAATGGGAGACACAACCACATAACTGTCCTGACACAGTGGTGGTAAAATAATAGGAGACAGATCAACAAGAGTAGGATTAGAAAGGATAAGAGCCGTATCCCCTAAATCATTAACATCCCCATTGCCAACATGAATGTCATTATCATCAGAAACCTGGAAATCCAGTTTAGAGAAAGGAGCAACATGCAAGCTAACATCAAGAGTAGGTCGGCAGTCACCAAAAGAATGACCAAGACGCTTACAATTGGGACAAAAGAGAGGAAAATCCTCTATAATAACTTGCTGGAAATACCCTAGTTTCTCAGGTCCTATCCAAATCTTGTCCGAAAATTTCTTCGTAATATTAATTTCCACTAGCACACGAGCAACAGATGGGCGAGACTCCAACGCGATGGCATTATCCACCTTCAGCGGGTTACCAAAGAGATGCCCCAATCCATGCAATATACGAGGAGAGAAAATATGGGGTCGCAAATTAGGGATTGAGATCCAGATCGGGACAATGGGAGACTCATTCCCAATGCCACCGGAAGGAGACCATTTAGACAACTTAATGAAGCAATTGAAAACTAGATAAAACCTATGACAAAACACCCTACTATAGTCAAGATCATTCTCCAGCTTAATGAGAACATGAGAAGAATCCAACACGGCCACAAAGAAAGTACCATTTAAACAAAGATTGAATTTTTTTTTTTCGAATGGACGCAAGCAGAGGCCGCCACAAAGGGAAGAAGCCAACAAGCGAAAACTTAAATGGTTTAGGAAGAGCAAAAAATTCCTCTTCCGAAACCAAAAGAGCAGGAACGCCACGAAAAGAAGAGCGTATAAGATCAGGAAATCTACCAGGAGATGAACCCACTAAAGCTTCCAAAAACAAACGGGACCTAGCCGATCCATCTAGAAAATAAGGATCAAAAGAACGACAAACTGCCAATTCGGCAAAAAAACAAAGAAAAGGAAAGGGAAAAAGAACTTCTCTCGGCACGTGAAGGAAGAAGCCAAGCACCACCAGTAGAAATTGGCTAGGGCGAAGCCCTAGCCCAGTACAGAGAACACCAGGAAATTGACAGCTATAATACAAAACAAGAACAACAACAACATGAAGCCTTTATCCCACTATATGGGGTCGGCTACATGAATCCTTCTTCGCCATTGTGTCCGATTAAAAGTCAAATTCTCATCTAAATCTAATAAAGAAAGATCATTTCTAATATTTTCTAACCAAGTCTTTTTAGGTCTACCTCTACCTTTTCTAACATAAGTCAAATCTAATACCTCAACTTTCCTAACCGGTTCATCGAAAGGTCTCCGTTTAATGTGACCAAACCATCTAAGGCGACTCTCTCTAATCTTATCTTCCACTGGAGCTACTCCAACCTTTTCACGTATATGTTCATTTCGTATCCTATCTCTAAGGGTCAAGCGACTCATCCACCTAAGCATCCTCATCTCTACAACACTTAACTTAGTATTATGCTTCTCTTTTAATGGCCAACATTTGGCACCATAAAGCATTGCAGGTCTCACCACCATCTTATAGAATTTTCCCTTAAGTTTGAGGGGGACTTTTTTATCGCACAATAAGCCCGATGCATTCCTCCACTTCAACCATCCCACTTGAATTCTGCTGATAATATCCACATCAATTTCACCATCACTCTGAACAATAGATACAAGATATCTAAAATGTGTACTCTTATTAATGACTTGATCGCCCAAAGCCACAATCCCCTCACTAGGTCTATTTCCACTAAAATTACACTCCATATATTCATTTTTAGATATACTCAAGCGAAAACCTTTAGACTCTAAAGTTGACCTCAATAATTCAAGTTTACCTTCAACTCCCTCTCTAGTCCTATCAACAAGAAGAATATCATTAGCAAAAAGCATGCACCAAGGTACATCCAATTGCAAATGTCTAGTGAGAACATCCATTACTAAAACAAAAAGATATGGACTTAAGGCAGATCCTTGATGTAATCCAATCGAAATAGGAAAATACTTGGTCAAACCACCTTGTGTTTGAACACAAGTAATAGCTCATGCATACATATCTTTAATGATTTGAATATAAGCATTATTAACTCCTTTCTTTTCAAGAAATCTCCATAGCACTTCTCTTGGAACTTTATCATATGCTTTCTCTAAATCAATAAATATCATATGTAGATCCTCCTTATTCTCTCTATATTTCTCCATCAAACCTCTCAATAAATGTATGGCTTCCATAGTAGACCTACCCGGTATGAATCTAAATTGATTTTGAGAAACATTAGTATCCCGCATCAACCTATGCTCCATAACTCGCTCCCATAGTTTTAAAGTATGACACATTAACTTAATTCCTCTATAATTTGCACACTCCTGTGCATCACCTTTATTCTTAAAAATAGGAATTAACACACTCATTCTCCACTTATTTGCATCTTTTTAGTCTTCAAAATAGTATTAAAAGTTTAGTAAGCCAAGATATTCCTTCATCTCCTAAGCATTTCCACATCTCAATTGGAATATCATAAGGTCCAACAGCTTTTCGACACTTCATTTTCTTTAAAGGCTCTCTAACTTCGATTTTACTTATACGCCGATAAAAACAAAAATCTTTATTTTCATTTAGGGTGATAAGGTCACTAAAGTTAATCATATTTTCACATTCTTCATTAAAAAGTTTAGCAAAATACCTCATCCATCTTTGTTGAGTATCATTTTCTAAGAAAAGTACTTTTTGATCTTCATCCTTAAGATACTTCACTTGAACTAAATCCTTACTACTCTTATCTCTTTGTTTGGCTAACTTATACATATATATTTCTCTATCCTTAGTATCTAATATATTATATAAATCATTAAAAGCTAAACTCTTTGCATAGCAAATAGCTTTCTTAGATTCTTTACAAGCATCTTTATAGCTTTCCCAATTATCAAAATTTTTGCATCTAAACCAATGTTTATAATAAATCTTCTTATTTTTTTATCTTTTCTTGCACATTTGGATTCCACCACCAACTATTTTTACTATTATGAGATTTTCCCTTTGAAACTCCAAACACATCTTTTGCAATATTCTTAATATCACAAGCTTCTTTTTCCCACATAATATTGACATCCTCATGCACAGACAGAATCTTAAGATCTAAAATCTTACTCTCAAAAATACTTTTATAAATATTCTTTAAATACCCCCATCTAATTTTAGAAAATCGTTTTACTTTATTAGTTATTTTTTTCCCCTTTATCTTAAAGTCGAAAACTAATAATCGATGTTGGGTACATAAATTTTCACTCAGAATAATTTTACAATCTTTGTAATCTAAACAATCTAATTTTCTTATAAGAAAATAATCAATCTGTGTTTTACATTATCCATTTTATAAGTGATAAGATGCTCGTCTCTTTTCTTAAATAAGGTATTAGCTATTAAGAAATTATAAGCTAAAAAAATCTAATATTGTCTTACCACCTTCATTTATCGTTCCAAACCCATAGCCACCATGGATGCTTTTAAAATTATCTACCTCTCTTCCAACATGTCCATTTAAATCTCCTCCAATAAATACTCTTTCTTTAAGAGGTATATTTTATATTAATTCTTCTAAGTCATTCCAAAATTTTAATTTTGAACTCATATCCAAACCTACTTGAGGAACATAAGCACTTATAATATTAACAATCTTAGCATCAACAACCATCTTTAAAACTATAATTCTATATCCAATTCTGTTAATTTTTATAATATTATCCTTCAAACTCTTATCTATAATCACACCTATACCATTTCTAGTACGACTCCTACCTGAATACCATAACTTATATCCTAAATGATTAATCTCCTTAGTTTTCTCTCCAACCCATTTAGTTTCCTGAATTCACAGAATATTTATATTTCTATTAATCATAATATATATTAATTCCATTAATTTTCCTGTAAGGGAGCCTATATTCCAAGTTCCTATCCTAATTTTAGTTTCATGGACTAGCTTCTTTGCCCACATCCGTCCTTAATGTGGGAACCCTTGCCTATTTAACACTGCACCCGGGCGCTGGTGCAGCGGCCCTTGCACACTTGTCACTGTATTCAGGCCATACAGCGAGTCGCTTCTAGGGGACGCCCTAGCATTAACATAATTTTTTAAAGAATTCATGTCATGATTATTCGACAAGTTTTACGCTGGCTGTCGACTACCTAACGCAATCCTCCACTTTTCTCATATAGGACTTGGGACCTGGCAACGACAAAGCCATGCCAACAAGGCCAGCTTGAGACATGCGACAATGCCGGTCTCCCACTCTAGATCACGCTGGCCCAACCAGTCCCGCGACAGCTAGGGCTACCGGTCTCCCTCTCTGGATCTCGCTGGCCCCCTCTCCCGCGAGGCGGAGCTAGAGACCTACGTCAGTAGGGCGATGGCGCGACTCCATCCCAAACTAGGGCACGCTGGAAGATCAAGTCGGATAGCAGACGGGCATGAAGAAGGAGCTGGAAAGCCTTCCGAGCAAAGAAGAGTGAGGGCTCGGTTCCATTACATTTTTAATATTGCCGAATGAGTATAAATGGAGCTACATTATGCCTATATATTAATGTCATTAGTAGGGGTGTAAGTGAGTCGAGCTGGCTTGAGCTCAACTCGTTTATGGGCTTGCGAGCTAAGTTCGTGAGTCGAGCTCGAGTTTGAGTTTGAGTCGACTTGGCTCGTGAGCTCGCGTGCCGGCTCGAATAAATATTAATATTTTATTTATTAAATTTTAATATTTAATAATAATAATAATCACCTAAATTTTATTTAAATGTTAAACATTTCATATATATTTTTTAAAAATTTTGTCTAAATTATAAAAATCATGCTAAAGTTTTAAAAATTCAACTTAATTTTTAAAAATTTTAAAAGTCTAACCTAAATTTAAAAATTTCCGTCCATGGCTGGCGAGTCGGCTCGAGCTCGTTTACGGTGAGACGAGCTTGATTGTAATTAAAATTCAAATTAATAAATAATTCATTTTTAACACAAATTAAATTTATAATATATTAAACTAAATATGCTAAAATTAAATCCTACTTTTGCTAAACAGACCCTAAATATGAACAATTGACCGATTTTATAGACGCGGCCTTGTCGTCTGTTTCCTATGGAAGGACATCATTAGTTCTTTGCTTTCTTAATAAATTATTTAATTACAATTAGATATTGTCTATTTATTTATCAAATATTTTATATATTTGAATCATCCAAAAAGAAACCGACCCTATCTAACGCTCACCTCTACTTTAAATATTTTTAATTAGTAATTAATTAGAGAATGGGCCTTTTCTATTTGAAATAACTATTAATAGATCAGTTGGTCTTAATGATGTTAATTTATTAGATAAATTATTAATATTTCGATAAATCTAACTAAATATAATGGAAAAAATATTAAATATTACTGTTGATATTTTTTAAATGTTTTTTTTATTAAAGAATACAGAAATTCTGAAAACAAATTCCTAATTACGGTCCCAACAAACATTTACCTATACTTATAATCTCTCCTGAAAAATGTTAATGATTATATCTTTCACATATTTCCATAAGCATATAGATCGTTGTCGAAAAAGTATATATATAATCCCTTATGATATTACTATGTCATCACCACCAATTTGCATTACTATGTTGTAAATCTATCTAAGAAAAAATAACCATTAATCATCCATGCATTAATTCTAGATAAAATAATATTGAAAAATATTGTAACAATATTGCATCAAAGACATCATATTTTTGATAAATAAAATGATTATACAAATAATATTAAGAAATATTATCATCTAAAATATGTAAACTAACCATTCTGATGGTGATAAAATAAATTCATAATAACGACTCAAAACTTTATGTGAAGAATGTAGTAGCAGTCAAGATATAAGCAGAATATGGATTTGGTAGTTGCTCAACATGTAGAGTTATGGGATCATAGGAGGGCAATTTTGTCATATTTAGAAGAGTTCTTGCACTTTTTTCATCGGACATGAGCAACATCTTGCTATCCCCATAATAAAAAGATAAAATATATATCAATGTATCTCCTGGAATATCACTAAATTTTTTTCTAAAATTATAATTAATGTTGACGCTATTCTCCAAATCTCATACTCCTTTTTGATAATCTTTCAAAACTTACAGACTAATAGTTTGAGTGCTATTATCAGTCATGCAAACTAAACCATCTATCTCTCGAATTGTCCAATTGGAAGGGAACCACCTAAATTTGTCAGGTAGTAGGATCTCCATCCACTTCTCGCCCTCAATATCAAACCTTAGAATTCTAGAATGATAATCAAACATATACATACCATTGAAGACAAACATACTTGAAATTGAAGAGAGATTATAAATATGAGGAGCAGCAACCTCCCTCCATTGGTAATCAGAGCCAAGGGTAAACACCTCACAAATCACCCCATTGGGGCATTCTATGTCACGTACAACCTTGTACTCTTTGGTCGATTCGACTCACCTGAGCCCCATGCATGTAATACAAAAATCTTCTTGGGCATAATTCTTTGGCAATCCCATGAACTCATCGGTCGAGGGATTGTGGAGGTAGACGAATTGGCTAAATGGCTCATAGAGTAGGACGAGTTTTAAGAATGAAGAAGATATAACTTTGTGTGGTTTTTTTAACTCTTTTTTATACTCAGGTGTGAGTTTCAAATTTCCTGTTAATATTGTTGGATGTATATAGATGCATGTGTGTTTTATCTTCTATAGTAATGTCGGTAATATATGGGATGTTATAACAGCTGTAGATGAGAAGTCTAATAGGATTCCAAGATTGCTTGTAATTCGATGTAGATTGCACCTCCAATCACAACTACTGATGATATTTGAGGAATGTGGGGTTGGAGATGAGTGCTTGCCAATGCTTGCATATACATTTACACTTCATTATATCCTTGAAGTTAAGTCTACAGAGGATTTCCACTATGAGTTTGTGTGAGAGGTTGTCGACTTCCATTGCCGATTAATGTTGAGATTCTTCAAAGATGGAGCTTTCAAACCAGGGGCTGTTTTAGATGAGTCTGAATTGATGTTGCTGATAAAAGAAAAATAGTTAAAGAACAATACAATTGCATGAAAATAATGAGTCTGAATGGATGCTACTTTAAAGAATTAGAAGTGGAAAATGATATTCTAATAGCCATAGGAAAATAAACCACTATACTTCATTGTTTTAGATGAGTGGATTGCTTTATGATCCTCCAAAATTAGAAATGGATGTAATTTGTAACAGTTAAGCAAGACAACAAATTGAATATTATTGATAACGGATTGTATATATGCATAGCAAATAACTAAAGAAATATGGAAAGCTTACCATGCCGCTTTTAATTTTCTTAAACTCACTTGTGTAAATAAAATCAGCATGCATTTCTAAATATCTCTGAAACTCAATTTAATCGAAGGACAGCTTCAAGCTTCGAGAGATTATTACGTGTGGAGTCCAGACGCAAAGAACCATTTTGTGATTTTGAACAACAAAATCAAAGTAAAAATACAGTGGTGAACAGTAAAAGCACGGCAAAAGTTCAATGGTGAAAATCATATGCTATTGCAACTATTTATTGGAAAAACTAGACTGAACAAGAAGTTGTGAGAATATCCAGCCAGCACTTTGTACAAATGGGTTTTAACTAGTTCGTAACCCTCAACCTAACAACTCTTAAAATCATACGATGAATTTCTAGAAGTTACCAAACTTCATGTCAAAATTTCTTAAAAGGAGTCAAAGTGTTGAAGAGGAAATACTCATATAGACATTTTCAAACATCATTAGAGCTCAACTTGTGAAGTAAAAAAAATCCTGAAATTCTATGTAAGCATTGTAAATAACCTCAAAGAGAATGAGACTAATAAATCGCTCCAGTGTCTGGGCTCATTAGCAATATTTGCTCGGTTTAGAAGAATGGAAGGCAGAAGAAATAAGCTTGCTCTACCTAGGTTACAGGCTGAGGTGAGTTTCGAGGTTTACTGCTGCCTTAGCCTTCCCTCTTTGTTCTTACACACAACAGAATTAGGGAAGAGGAAAAGAACTAGAATTGCAGCTTCCCATCGCTTACAAACTCATGAGCGATCATTATGTGCGGTGTCCGAATGAGTCCGAAGGTTAATCCAGATGCGTCACGTCATCCAATGCACTGTGCATTGTGTGATGTGGCACGTCCGGATTGACCTCAGGACGCATCTGGAAATCACACGTAAAATTTTTTCATGATGTTGGGAGTCATACTTAGCGTCGATGATTGCAATTGACAAATTATTTTCTTAATCATTTATACTTGATAATGAAAATAAATTAAACTAGTAGTAGTAATCATTCAATTAATAGTTTCATTATTGATCAAATCTATTTTATTTCCTTACAAATCAATATAGGAGTTATTAAACAAAAGTTACTTTCAAATCCAATACACACAAATATCTTAAACAAGAAAAAAAAAAAAAAACAAATATAGTATTTTCAAAATGGAATTGCCATGTAGAATATTGCCTTTAAAATTAAATTCCATACAATAAAATTGAAATAAAGATCTTACCATTTTTAGTTAACTCCAATATCTCGAGTAGTTGAGTAAGATTTGAAAAAAAAAAAAAAAAATTTGCAAAGAAGGTGAACTTATCATTCATAGAACAGTTGGTAACATATTAATATACGCATATAATTAAGCATTTGGTGATAGCTTATGATGTATGTGAGTTCATAAGGCATGCATGACTTATGATGTAAGAAATGCATGTATGCTTCATAAGCACATGAAAAATATATGAAGATTAAACTAAAAGGTTTTTATTTAAAATTTACATGTTTGAATGAAGAATTATTAGAAACTTATCGTACAAAATAATTTTATATATATTATGTAAAGGGTGAAAATAACAATAATAATATCAATTGGAATAAAGAATAGTTATAATCATGCCATCCTAATTGCATATTTCATTTAATCTTTGCTTCTTCTTTTTCTAGGCTTTCTCTATCCTTCGATATCAAATATAAAAACTTCGAAAAAAAATCATAAAAACATGTGTTAATAAATTAGAATTTTATTATTTATTTATTTATCATCAAAAAATTATCTTGATTAAGCACAAAGCTCTTGAGGCAAAATCAAGTTGGAAACTTTTGAAATTAAATTTAAGACTATCTGAACTCTTATTTTAGCAAACTTATAGTCGAATTGAACGTCTTGAAAAGACGAACCCAACGACACTAAATTTGACTTAATTCGAGCCCAAATGGGACCAAATTAAAGACCCGAAGCGCATTCAGAAGGTTCAAACTATAAATTGGATGACCAAACAACTTCCAAATGTTACATGCTTATAGTCAAATCAAGCGGCTCGACGAGACGAATCCAACAAACTTAAGATCCTTGAATTCTGACAACAATAAGGAACTCAAATATTCGATAAACAGTCCATGATTAAAGGAGTTAATATCGGCAGTCCATTCATAACATTCTCAATATATCCTTAATCTCCTCCCTATTTACTGCTCATGCCACAATCAAAAAATTATAAATAGACCCCTCACTCTTTATGGAAAGGGGGAGGTAGTAGGGGAAGCAAAGAAGAGAAGGAATAGAGAGAGAGAGAGAGAGAGAGAGAGAGAGAGAGAGAGAGAGAGAGAGAGATCTTGCCACCCGACTCCTCGAACACCGACCGTCGACGGATAATCATCAGACTTCTACCCAGCCACCAACTAACGCCATACTTTGGCCCGGCCATTGACTAACGACGTACTTTTACCCGACCACCAAACGACGTCAAACTTTTGCCCGGCCACCGACTAACGCCAAACTTCTGTCCGGCCACCGACTGCCTCCAAACATCCACATGGCTACCGACTATCACCTGAATGTCGTGACTTACTCCTGATCGCCTGCCGACCATTGTCCTACTGACCAAACGAACATTTCAATATTGATTCTTCTAATTTCCACTATATAATGAAATCTATATGATTTATGTTTGCTACATTAAGACAAGGCCTTCCCCCCAAAAAAGTGCCTCATTTGTAATCGACTAAAAAAGTGGATTCATTCAAATTGGGTCAGGCCCCATGATTTTTTCCTATTATTTAGGGTTTCATGTAAAAACTCTGGTGTCTCTTATGAACACTACACCCTCTCCTTTATCTGATTGTATGTTGGATTTTTGTGCAAAGCTAAGACGTTAAGCTTTATATTTTTATACCACCATGAATATTTCAGGATTCAATATGTATATATATCATAGAATCTCTAAAATAATAGTTTATTTCATCTTTATTATTGATACATCACCAAATATTGCTTTGATGGAGCACAAATCTCAAGGTATATTTAAGTTGGAAACTTTTAAATCAAATTCGGGACCAAATGAACTCCGATTTCAACAAATTTATAGTCAAACTGAATGTCTCAGAAAGACAAACCCAACGACACTAAATTTGACTCAATCTAAGCCCTAATGGGTCTAAATCAATGACTCAAAGCTTATTTTGAATTTTCAAAGCATCAATCAGATAAGAAAATGACATTTAAATATGGCATGCTTATAGTCAAACTGAGTGACTCGGCGATACAAATCCAACGAGCCCAAGATTGCAAAATTTTGACATAGTTAAGGAATCAAAATAGTTAAAAAATACTTTATGATCGTGGGAATCAATACGAGCAATCCGATGGAGCACTATGAACCTGTCCCAGATCTTTTCTATACTTACGGGGTGTGCCACTCTTGAAAATCTATAAATAGACCTCCAATCTTTATATGAAGGAGACATTTGAGTGGAGATTGGAGAGAGCTTTGAAGCTTTAAGAGTTGCAGCTCCACCGCCGGTGAACCACTAACCGGTCGTTGTGGGTGTTGACCTTTTTTTTACATGAGGTCACTTGGACTAATCCTGACCCTAAATCAATTTAATCTCCAAATGAATCCAAACTCTAGGATCCTCCTAGAATCCTGACCTTAGGATCTATTCTAGATCCTAGAATCCTTCTAGATTCAAGACCTTTAGATCTATTCTAGGTCCTAGGATCCTTCTAGACTCAAGACCTTAGAATCTAACTAGATCTTATATCAATCCAGACCTTAGGATCCACCTAGATCTTAGATCAATCCAGACTCAAATCAAAGGCCAAAGGTTCAAATCCTGAAAGCCTTTTCCATTGAATTTTTAAACACTTCAAAATACAATCAAATGACCTTTGATTCAGAGTCTATCAATTTCATATTGATAGGTCATGTCTCTAGAGGCAACCCTCTAAATTTGAGCCCATTCTGAGGTCTCTAATCTCAGAAGTTGAATTGAAATCCAAAGGCTGTAAAACCTTTAAATATTTACATCCTATGCCACTAGACTTGCCATCCAGTGGATTTTGACCTTGGAGCTTTCTACAAAACCTTCAATCAGTTCCAGACACTTGATTATGACCTATTGAACATTAAACTGTATTTTGGTGAACCCATTTTGACTCCCAGTTGACCAGGGGTCGAAATAACCAAAATGCCTCTTAAGGGCAATTTTGGAGTTTTTTTGTAGACTTCAACATGCCCTTTTCAAGTCAAACTTCAAGACATCTTCCAATGCATCCTAATCACTATTAGGAGCATATTGGACTCAATCGCTAACCTTGGTCAAGCCTGGTTGACCAGTTTGACCCTTTTGACCAAAATACCCCTATAGGGGCTCAAATATCAATTTCAAACCAAATGGACTCCAAATTGTTTGGAACCACTTCCAATAATTTTTGAATATCAAATCAAAAACTTTTGAGCTTGGGCCCACCCCTTGGGTCAACTTGGTTGACCCAGTCAACCTAGGTTGACCTAATGAGTATTTAAGATTTAAATGAGTCAATTTAACCCACTTGACTAAATCAAACCATTCAAACTCTCAAACCTCTTACAAAACATGATGGAAACAAATTCAATTTCATTTGAAGTTAAGTCATCTTGATTTGATTTGGTCAAACATTGACCTATGGTCAAAGCCATCCATTCTTTATTTCTTTCCATTCAAATGGTAGAATTTATTGATTTGAGAACCCTTGAATTCACTTCACTCAACATTTTGATTACCCCAAAATTTGACATAAGTCAAAGCATGGTCAAATTGACCATGTCAAACCGTTAGAAAATTGGTCAAATTTGAAATGGCTTTGATTTAATCAATCAAACCTCTAATGGGTTGCATTAAATTCCTTATAAACAAACCCATCAATCCTCCTCCCATGCCACATCACCCTATTTGTCCTGTTGACTGGTCAAACCAGTCAACAAATGGTCAAGATGGCTTTTAAATTGTCCAAACCATGGATGACATGGAACTCCTTTCATTCCAGCTCATTCTAGCATTCTATAGTCACTATAGAACCTTCTCTAGGACCTTCTCCAACCCTTAGATTGAAATCAAGGGGTTTAAATCAAACCCACATGCTTGTATAAGGACAAAGGCACCTTTCCACATAGATGTCCTTGACATGTCCTTTCCTACTGCTCCTACCTACTCTAGGGCACGTGGAAGCATCCTAGCTAGCATCCCTTTGGCCTGGAGAAGGCTGAATAGGGAAAAACTCATATTTGAACCTCATTCTTCAAACCCTACTCTCTCTCCAGATTCAAGCCCCCCAATTGAGCTCTCTGCTCATTCAATCCTTCAAGAACTTTTCCTCAAGCTCCCCCAAGTTGAATCCAACCGGTCGGAGCTGCTGGCGATGAGCCTTCGTCCACAACCACCTCAATATCTGTTCAGCTCAATTTCCAGACGATCCGTAGCTCCTCCAGCCGCGACTCCAACTAGTGGACTACACTTGGACAAACTACAAATTCAGAGAGCTCGAGTTCATCCGAATCCATTGATTAAATGAGATTCAAGCCCCCCAATTGAGCTCTCTGCACATTCAATCCTTCAAGAACTTCCTCAAGCTCCCCCAAGTTGAATCCAACCGGCCGGAGCCGCCGGCGATGACCCTTCGTCCACCACCACCTCAATATCCATTCAACTCAATTTCTAGACGATCCGTAGGTCCTCCAGCCACGACTCCAACTAGTGGACTACACTTGGACAAACTATAAATTTAGAGAGCTCGAGTTCATCCGAATCCATTGATTAAATGATGTATAATTTCAAACCCTAGATCTAGGTACACTAGATTAAATAACATTACTTAAAGTTAATTCTAAGTTGTAAAATTACATCCCCATTGATGCTCTTCATTAGGGCATTATATGTTTAAAATTTTAAGCCAATCGAGAGAACGAGCCATTCTTTTGGTTGGAGTTTCGGTTCACAACGTGCATGAGCTACACGTTTTCTGGACCGTTGTCGTGTGATCAACAGTCCAGATCAGGCATTTTTGCAGCTCGGTTCGACCGCACAGTTGGTCACGCGGACAAGTCTCCATCCAGCATGATCGTGACCGTCCATTTGAACTGGCGGGATGGGTTCTCCACCATTTGATCTCATTTAACTGAGATCAAATGGTGGGATTTGATTGCCGCCATCGGATGGAACCCATGGAGAATCGAACGGTGGAAATCATCGGCTGACGCGGATTAGTAATACCACATGGACCCCGCCGTCGCCACTTTTTGGTTGGACGAACCATAAAATGCGGCGTGGCATTCCCGCAGCCAGTTAATAACAAAATGATTTAATTTAATTTTAAATCATTTTTAATTACATATTCCTTCTGAAAATCATTTAAAATTATTTTAAAATTATTAAAAATATTTATTTTATATAAATATCAATAGAAAATTAAAATGTTAATTTAGAATTAAATTTTTAAGTTAAAATATTAATATATTTCTTAATATTTTAAATATTAATTATGTTTAGGTTAATGTTCAATTAAGATAATCTTAAATGTTTAATAAAATTTAATTTTTTTTTCGAAATATGTCTTAATATTTAAAATATATTTTGAAATTAGAAAATCTCTTAAGTCCTTGAAAATTTATTTTAACAATGTTTTTAATTATTTATTTTTAAACTTATGTTATATACATATATAGGTTTATATATATATGCATACCTATATTTATTTTGAAATCTATTTTGAAATTAAATATATACTTTAAATCATTAACTCTTGAGAGATTTGTTGAAATTCTAAGTGTAGATCAAGTCTATTTTAATGGAATTAATGAGGATGATTAGTGAATAATCATTTCTTGATTGTTCACTAATCTTATCTTAATTATGTGTGTCTTGTTTAGTCTTTGCATGTTTAGGAAACACATACAACTTAGTCTAGGCTCTCCTAGATTTAAGAACTTGTTTGATTGTATGTGTTTACTTATATGTTAAGTTTGAGGGTTAGTTAAAACATTGATTTGAACCCATTAAACCTAGTGTCATTAAGGATAGAAATTAAGTACTTTGATTAAAAAACTTAGAAAAATCATTGTGATTAGGATATACCTCACTTGAACTTGAAACATAAGCACTTCAAACATAGTGACATTTTTAGCCCTTTAAAACATTTTCTCTGATTTTAGGATTAATTAAAATATTTAATTAATTAATTCAATAATTAAGACTTTAAAACTTCCAGAAACTTTAATAAATTCATTTTAAATCCAAAAATTACAAGTAAGACCTCTAACTTACCAGAATCAAACCCTTAATCAACTAAAAATAAAACCCCTTTGACTTGACAGCAAATTAAAGCTTAATTTAATTTTAAGTGAAATTCAATATTTAATTAATTTAAAATAATTAAAAATTCTAGAAAATTTCCAAACACTTGGGAATCTCTCCTTAGGTCATTCCTGACCTTTGGAGTTGATTTCAAGGAGTTTAGAGTTCATTTGGACTCAAATCATAAAATGCCCTTTAATTAAATAATTTAAATAATTCTAATAAATACTCAAACTTCAAAAATTCATAACTAATTCAAGAAAAATCCAAATAAGTCAAAATCAATTGCATTCAACTCATAATAATGTCTAATATTTATTAAAATTATTAAAATTCTAGAAAACTCTTAAATTTGAAAAAGTCAACTTTTGGTCAAATCTAAGTCAAATTTCAACTAAAACCTTCAAACCTTCATAATAAATTGTAGAAAAATCCAATTCTAGCAAACTTAGTATCTAACAACTCATCTTAAGGTCTAATATTTTAATAAAATACTAACTTTCTAGAATTCAAACTTAATTTAAAAGTTAACTTTTGACCCTCAATTAAATGTTTAAAATAATCCAAAAAAATTCTTAAAACTCAAAAATCACTTTAAAACTCTAAAATTCTCTAATTAACCTTAAAACCAGCAAGCAACCAACTTTAATTAAAATTCATTAACATTTAAACATTAATCAAATCAAATCACTTAATTATATTAGTTACCACTAGGTAACCGAGGCCCACGAGTCTATCAAATTAGCCCCATGGAAGGTGAAATAAACTTCACGGCCTAAGTGAGAAACAAAGGTGATATCCAACCAATAATCAAAATCAATTTTAAAATTAATTTCAAACCATTAATATTTAAACTTTAATTAAATATTCCCTTTAAACCTTTCAACCAACTAGAATCTTAAGCAACTTCAATCAAATATCCTATCTAGGACATATCCAAATCACATAGCCTTTGCACCCACTTTAGATGGTTTACTAGGACAACCAACTCTAGTCTTAGGCTAGGCCGGTGTTTACTTTTCCTCTGTGTGCTGGGTTTTCGAGCTTTCAATGCATGCTAGTGCTAGCTTAGAATTGATTGATTATTTATTTACTTTTCTGCACTCTGTATTGTGAGTAATTAAGCATTTTAAATTTCAAGTATTAATTGCTTTAGATTGATTATAAATGTTTGAGATTGAAGATTAACTGCTTGAGATTATATATAACGGTTGATTATTAGGATAACCCAGCAGGATCGAGTCTATATTTTTTTTTTAAAATGTAATTTGATTGTAATATGGTTGTAATTATTTAAAGTGATTTGAGTTTGGGATATTAATATCCAACTTAAATTTCAAAGAGGAGAAGACATCCCTAAAGGGGAGAGTCTTCTTCCATTTGAAAGTCAAGTTAGGATACTTTTCAAATATCAAAAGAGGAAAGATAACACCCCATTCAAGGGGGAGTTTCTTTTCATTTGGATATCTGGAACTGAAAAATCAAGATGCTCGTGAGAAGACAAAGAAGTGGATAACGAGAAGAATCCCAAATCTCATAGTCACTTAAGTCTTAGGAGTAAAATCCAAGTTGTTGTCAGTGGTGCCCGGCCACTTTACTTTTCTGCAAATTCTGGGATGTAATATTAAAAGGCACTTGCCTATGGACTTTCAATTTAAATAATTAATTTTATTGATTTATTTAATTGATTGCGCAGTAGAACTACCTATTTTTCTAGTCTTTTTACGTGCATGGCGATTTTGATTTAACCTGGAATTCGATTGTAGGCTATTAAGGACTTAATAAATTTTTTTTACTTAAATCAAATAAAAATTTTTAAGTCAACATAGTAACTTTAACGAAATTAAGAAGTAAGCTCGGGACCGCCGGGAGTTCGCATGCATAATTGTTGCATCTTCTTTCCTTTTGCCAGGCACCTCCCCGCCTGCGGGTTTTGGCAGACCACCTAGCGTATAAGGTGCAGCTCTGTCAAGGGGATCTATGCATCTTTAGGATAAAATTTATCTTTAAACCTTTTTTTAAAACTACTTCATATTTGATTTAAGCATTTAATCGAGTCAATTAGCATGCATTGCACTAGTAATAAATTAAATATAGTTTAAATTTTAATTGCATTTGTTTAGACATTAAACACCCAACATAAGTCAAAGGGCTAATTAGGATCTGCTCTAGATGTTGGCCCTATTCTCAAAAACTTTTCTTAAATAACGTCCCTACCACTCAATAATAAATGACTGGACTCATATTTTTAAAGTGCTTAGGTGATTTAGCTGGCTCCCCAATCCAGGCCAGGGTAAGTCCAGATTTGGACTACACTAACTAGGTTCGAGTCACTTTTCAGTACTCAATTTAGACTTAGGTTCTGAGGCAGGCTAGGGCTTATGCTATAAGCCCTCAACCTTCGAGAGTTGAATCCCAACATTCTAATAAAATTGACCACTCAAACTTAAATATCACTTTCAATCAAATTCAAGCCCAACATTTAGGATAGGCTGAGGTGTTTATGAAGTAATTCAGAATCTCAAAACACCTCCTACACTTCTTCCTTTGACTCTAGAAATAAGTGTTCAACATTGACCTAATCTCATTTGAAAATTCCAACCTTTATCTCCTTTGACATCGAACTTTGAAAATCTTAAATGAAATTTTTACCGCTATTTTAATAGAGAGTATTTGTATGAAACTCTAGTTTCCTACGATGTAATTAACTATGTGGGCTTGCGCTCGTAGGATATTTAGAAACCTAGATCTAATTTTCAAAGCCTCAATTAATTCTCTTTGGGAAAAATCAAATACGACGATCATTATCATCATTTTCAAACGATTGATAGTGATTGATATCTTCTTTATTTGGAGAGATATATCAATCATTATCGTTGTTCTGATTATGAATTTAATGATTCCTTTATTCAGATTAACGTAATCAAACACTTAATAGAATTTAATATTAACCCTCCGAGGTCATATATGATTCTTTCCTAAGTTTGACTATGATAATCATGATGAATTTAAATTTTATAATTTGAACCCATTAGGGAATGATATGATCACCTTACGAGGTGATATATTATTCATAATGACGTGTTCAATTTCAAAATTAAATTTCAGAAATTCAATTCTCCCAAAGATAATTAATCCTTTTTCAAAATTATATATATATTTTTAAATCAAAAATAAGGCTTTCACCCGGCCGCCGATCATCGCTAGAATTCTGCCTGATAGTTTTCAAACAACATCTCATATGCTAAACTCCACTAGACTTCTGCACGACCATCATCAGACCACCGCCCGACTCTAATGTCATCGAACCTCTACCTAGCCGCCTCCAAACTTTCACCCGGCTACCGACCATAGCCAAACTTCTGCCAAACCTCCATTAATCTCTGCCAGACTTTTGGTCGACCATCATTGAACCACCTCCCAACCGCCGACTTCCACCAGACTTCCACCCGACCATCATCGTACCACCGCCCGACTCCACTGCCGACAAACTTCCACCCGATCACAGACTACAGTTGGACCTCCTTCTGCGACCAACCATTGTTGGTCTTCCACCAGACTGCCAAGTATGGTCTGTCCAACCACTATCACTAGCTGACTACGATCCCTCCGACCACTATCGCCTGCCAACTACTGTCCGTTCAATTAATTTTTCTCGCTGACTATGGTCCCTCCGACCTCTGTTGCTCACCGACTATGGTCCCTCTGACCTTCGTTTCCATACAACTGTCTTTCCAACCTTCATCACCAGTTGAATATAGTCCTTCTGACCTTCATCATCTGCCAACTACAATCCTTCTAACCTTCATCGCCAGACAACAATCTTCCCAACCTCTATCGCCCTTCGAAATGCAGTAACTCAATTCCAACTGAACTCCATTTCCTTACAAAAAAGAATGAATATTCTGTGTATATTCTTTCTCATATCTTCGATTTCGTAGTGGCTTACCTCACTAACATACGCGTCTGATTTGGCGTCGCTGAACAGTGTGGCACCAATATTGTTGTCACATTGTTCACCTCTTGAATGTAGCATGTGATTTGGCATTCGGGTGGAGCGAATGACTGATGACAAATGAGTGTATGAGTTCGATTGGAGATTCTCTATGCTATTGTACCTTAAGCTTGAAAAAAATAATTTAGGATTCCAAATTATGAGGAACTTTTACTTGAGGAGTATGGACTCATCTTTTTGCGTTGTTTAAAAAATTTTGTGAACAGAAGTTAGCTTGAGAACCCCGATTTCAAGTATCTACTTAGGCTAATATTGTTAGTTAAAAGAGAAGGTAAATATGAAGAACTAGAGAAATTTGGACAAGTTAGGTAATTATATTTTTTATATTTTATTCTTATTTTGTGCATAATTTCTCACCATGAATGCTGATGAAAAGTTGAGGGAGTTAGTATTGTATTTTTATTAATCTTAAAATTTGAGTTTTTTTTTTCTTGATTACATAATTTTTTATTTTATTGAAGTTGATGGAGGTTAATGAGTTCAAATATCTACTACATCTACTTACTTATTTCTCTGATTTTGCATAAGATTATAAAATGGATGATATGACAGAGGCTCATGTGTTTAAATATCTATTACAATCTATATAATGATTCAATGTTTACAATTTAGCCTAGCATACTTAAGGTGCATGAATTTTTTTAAATAATATTTGTTGTTATTTCTAAAGCTTTTTAGAGTATGATATGTTATAATTAAATAAATAATAGATTAAGAATTTAGAATGAAAAAAAAATTATAATTTCTTTGGAGCATTAAATGCATGATTTATTTAATTTTCTTAATCCAAATAAAATAAAATAAAATGGAATCCAATGCCTGTGCACTTTAACAAATATAAGGATAATTTAAAATAAATTTTTCCATAACTTTAAAGAACTATGCCATAAATTTTTAGCATCATCTATCCATATTACTTTATTACGATATTACTTAATTCGATACGTCTATTTTCATATATTAAGTAGGATTTTTATAATTTTTTATATCAAAGAAAATCTAAGCATTGTTTAGATATTGATAGACCTAAATCATTTTCATAATTCTTTAGTTTACTCAACCGCTCCATAAGTGTTCATCATTTAATGTATGGAGATCACAGTGGAGGTCTTTGAGTAACAATTTTTCTCCCAATTTAAGAAACCAGAAATTATGGCTTATCTGTAAAGGCACTTTTGGAATGAGAAGCATTCAAAGTCATCAATAAGGCCGTGAAATTCTTTCTTTTGCCAACCTTATGACCGACCAACTTATAAGAATCAGTGTTAAATCTACAACCAGCAACAAAAAATATTCTCTCATCATCATAACCTCTATGTTTTCTTATATTTGTTCTCATCTTCTTGAAAGCTCTAGTTACAAGAGGACATGGCCTTTTTTTCTACATTTTCTCTGATAAGATCATCCTTTGCTCCACATTTCAGCTCCTTTGAGTATGAATGGGGAATTCGACTACTCAATTTTTTTCTATTTGATTGATTATTTATGGTTGAGTTCTTATGTTTATCAGATTTCTACAAACGAGTGGAAAGCCCATAAAAAAACATGAAGAAAGAGACAAGGAATAATTTATCAACAAACATTAAAGATTTATTTTTATGTAAGAATTTCAACAATGGAAATGAAAATTGATAAGGAAAATGCATTGAAATGTATTTTGCTCCAATTGCTTGGTTCAACAAAAATTAAGTGCAAAAGTTTTTTTTTCCTTCTTCTTTTGTGTTCTTGAGGAGAAAAGTCTTAGGATGTCTTTGATGTGAAAGAAAATGAATATGAAATGAAATACCTAAAGAATTTTTTAAAAAATAACAATATTACAAAGTTTTAAGAATTATATTTATATAATCACTATTAAATTAGTTTACTAAAACAAATCATATTGTTGGGAGTATGAGAATAACTAATAATTAAGTTAAGAAAAAACCTTAATGTGGCAAGAAAGCTGCTTTAAAAAATAGTAAGAAAATCGTCCCAAACAAAGCCTTAATGTGGTAAGAAAAAATAAAATTATCTCTCATGAACTTATACAGGATCAAAGATTTAGCTAGTTAAGCATTGTGAAGGAAAGATGATTAAAAAAAAGGTGGGATCATCCAATAGAATACTGCCCAAAAACAAGTCATGTTGAATTCAACAATGGCAACAGTCCAAAGAGTGACAATATACAGGAAAAGAAATTAGTACCTAAACCATGCATTTCACTATTTAAAAGAAAAAAAACTTCAACTGGAGTCTAACATTTTAATTACAAGAACCAGTTTTACCATGCAATTTATCAAAAAATAGGTTTTACAACCAAACAAAGCTTTATATAAACAAGTACAGACAACCACATAAAAAAAGAGGCTTTTTAATCAAAATGAGCTAACTTGATGAACAAAATCTAGGACAATGTCACAATGAAGGCGTCGAACTTGTCATTGGTTTTCCTTGACAGGAACTTCATGCATATGGGTGGCTTCACCTTGGCCAGTGCAAGAATGGATTGTGGCAGAGTCCATATTCCATCTCCACAAATCAAACTAGATGCCACTGTAGAGGCAAATGCGTTGGCCTTCAGCTTATCTAACCTTTCCCAGATGAACAGTATGAGGCTTCCCATGCACATATAAATGGCAAAATATGGTCCAATGTAAAATGGTATTTCCATGGCCATTGGAAGTGGAATGTATTGTGCCCACTTCTTCCTGACCGCATCCCTTAACATGTTGATGAGGATAGCACCGACAAAGAAGATATAACCCCAAGTATTTCCATGTTGCGGTAAACCAGAGCGTAAGGTGTCAGATATTTTGTTCCTGGCACGTCTAGATATGTGAAAGCCTTGTAAAGATGCCAAAAGACACAAGGTGTAATCACACATCCCATAGCAGTTCCAATAACTTGGTTGATGAACATGGATCTTGGGGAGGCAAGAGTGAGATAACCAGTCTTGAAGTGTTACATTAGATCAGAAGTAGTGGAGACAATGTTCATCATCACACCACATGCTGTAAGATTTGCAAGCACTCCTCCATGGGATGCACCGACCCAAGCTCCAAAGATAAAGATGGCCTATTTTCCATAGGTGGATGCTAGGGACCAATCTGTGAGGCCCCAGCCATAAGCATTGCAGAAGGTAAGTACTGGTGCAAAAATATATGTCACCAAGATATGATACCATTTGATATGAGGAAATATATGAGGTGTTGCGATAATGGAGATAACAGCAACTATAAGATAGCCAACAAATGCAACTTTTTTAGGAATTTGATCCTTAAGGAAAAGCTCAATACGTCGTTGTTCATCATAGGATATTCTAGCATCGATAGCAGGAAAATCATTTTCAGTGAGAGGTAGTGTGCTGGCCATATTCTTGTGATGCAGGACTACAATGCTTGCAATGATTTTGTTAAGAGCTTCCACAACTTATAGATTAGAGAAATAACAAATTGAACTATTATCAAATAAAACGATGAATCAAAACGTAAGAGCAATCACTTTCATTTATACTAAGTTGCATATCAAGATATTTGAATCCCAAAATATCGTAAGAAAATAATATCATGCAAAGTAGTAGCTTTCAATGAAAATCTCTAACCTAACAATAATATTTAGAAAACATTGAAGTGCACTCAATTCCCTATGTTTACTAAGCTCAACAGAATCGGACAAACACATCCTTCATGACTACAATCAAATCACAAGAAAGGATTAGACATTAAGAAATATGAGAAAAGGAAATTAGAAAAACTTCGTTAGGGATCAGTTGTAATCCTCCACTCGACGGTTCTAAGTTGGTCTTCAACAGCCTTGACCAAGGTATATAGGATGTGCTTCACGTATTCTTCTACGGTGTGGTCGATGCGCGGGTTGACGTCGAAGAAGTTTGAATGCAAGATGCACACGAACCCTTGCTCGTCATATGATAGGTCGTAGTCAAGGTCTAGATCGGCCATGCATTTTCTTGGAGATGTGGTGGTACTGACGACGCCTTCAAAGCTCCTAGATGTATTGAGAGAAGAGGGATCCTCACAAGAAGTAAGAGCTAACGAGGGGGAAAAGGTTCGTCCAAAGAGGGGGAGCCACACATGGAGTTAGGATTAGGTTGATGGGGATATTTAAATTCAAAAATCTGAAATAAATATCAGTTTTTGAAAGTAAGAGAGGAGACAATTAGGAGGGGAATTTAATTTCCCCAAATTGGGGAGGGGAATTAATGAGATAGATAGGGAGTGGAGAGAGAGAGAGAGAGAGAGAGAGAGAGAGAGAGAGAGAGAGAGAGAGGGGCATGATGAGGGATGGTGATGGGGATTTATTTCCTAAATCAACTATTTGGTTTTGGAAATAAATTAGGAGTTGTGGGCTTTGGGAAAATTCAGCCAAGGAGGAGTGGGGAGATTTGGAAATCTTGCCAAGAGAGAGGAGGGAGCTTTAGGAAACAAATCCAAGGGATTTTATTTAGGGGGGCCGGCGGCTTGATGGGGCTAGGGGATTTAAATGCTAGGTTTCATGCTTGCTTAGTTTAGGTTTAAGATTTAGGAAAGTATTTAATTAGATCAAATTTAAATTTGAAATTCAAATAGATTTAATTTAGGAACTTTTCTAAAATAGATTTGATAATTTATGAAAGATTTTAAATTTCAAATTGTTTGAATTTGAATTCCAAAATCTATACAAATTATGCCAATCCAAATTAGGCAAGGGAAAGCAATGGGGAGGGGATCTAGGGCCGACAGTTTGAGGGGCTTCGGGTATGGGGCCGACGGTTAGGTGGGGATTATGCGGAATTTGGTGGAGAGAAGGGGAAGGGCTTGGGGAAGAGAGAAACCATGGGTGTGATGTTGGCCGATGGAGTGGAAAGGAGAAAGGAAAAGAAATGAAATAGAACCATGAACCCGACTCGTCAAGGTTGGTGGGTGATGCACAATTCTTCCTCTACTAGGGATCTCCCTCCTATCTCTCAAGCTGTCACAAGACTCATGCAAGGAGAAGAAAAAAATTTAATCAATCATTCATTAACTTGAAAAGGAGAACAATGTGGCTATAAATAACCTCTTACAATGACTCAAAACATAATAGGACGATTATGCCCCTAGGGCTTACATACGACCTTCTTTAATAAAAGGGTACAACAGGAAACTAATAAAGCAAATACAATATGACATCATAAATAAGAAATACGTAAATAAGAAAATACATAAAACAAATCAGAAATACAATGACTCTATCGTAGCTATAGATCGATAGCCATGTCTCTGATAGACCTTCCACGATCTGATGTCTCCATCATCTTGCTTCTAGCATGGGCGATAATAGCAGGTATAGTCTTGCCTAAAACCTGATAAAATTGTACAGACCATCACCAAGAATCATTGCAATTGATATAAATGCCTAAAATCGGGACCGTCCGAGGCCACGAGCTGGGGGCAATAACTTAGGTGTGGACAAAGCGTAAAATGCTGGCAATTTTGCGATCTCTCCCTTTCTTCTTCTAACTCAGTTGGCTCTGATCCCACATCATGAGTTGCTCAGAAAATGATGGCAACATCTTAATGGTCTTAAAGGAACAGCTTGAGTCATCATATACTGATGAAGGTAGTTGTAATGGATCATCTACAGGAGGAGGAACGGTCAATTGGAAAAAAGGTACCTTGGAAAACTTCAGAAGATGCATATTTGATTTTATACGTACAGAAACATGGTGAGGGAAACTGGAAAGCTGTTCAAAGACACTCTGGGCTACTTAAGTGCGGGAAGAGTTGCCGGTTGCAATGGGCTAATCATTTTAGGCCACATTTGAAAAAAGGAGCCTTTACTACATAGGAGGAGCAATTTATTATTCAAATGCATTCTAAAATGGGAAATAGATGGGCTCAGATGGTTGTACTTCTCCCTCTATGTACAGATAATGAAATAAAAAATTATTGGAACACGCGTGTCAAGAGCTGGTCATGAGCTAGTTTGCCACTTTATCCACCTAATGTCAACTTGCAAACTTCAGATGAAAATCAACTGATCCAGAGTGCTAGTGAGCTCAGCAGTGGTAACCAACAGAACATTGGAATTTTACCATGAACCATTAATGGAACACTGGAACCTAGATTTCTTCCTCACAAAGCTAATCTAAGGCCACCTCCTTTTTTCAGACATCCCTGTCACTGCAATGCCAAGTCATGGTCTTGGTTATTACACTGGCAGTTTTTTAAATCCCCAAGGGGATCATGTCAAACAGACTTGGGAATCTAAAACCTCCTTTCTAGGCTCCCATTTTGGCCTTAACAACATGGTTACTACATTTGAGGATCTCTCAAGTTTGAATTATGAACCAATTTATTTGAACCCTAGCATAGGTTATCCCTATGATCCTGATCCGAAGAGCAAGAAGAACCTGACATCCTTTAATTGCCCCATACTCAGCAACCCTACCTTATCAAATGGCAACTTCTCCTCATCCATGCTCCTTCCAGGGGCTGTAAAGATGGATCTCCCTTCACTCCAATCTACAGAAGCTGATTATAATGACTGGAACACATCTGCTTCTTTGTTTACATCCTCATATGACGCAGTTGATAGTTATATCCAGTCTCCTGAAAATGTTTCAGTGCAGTCCGACTGTGCTTCACCAAAAAATAAAGGTTTATTAGAATATTTGGTTCATGAATCAAAAGCAATAAGCATTGGGAAGAAACAATCATTAGAGAAAAGCTTCGATGATACCATCACGGGAAATATCACTGTAAAATTGAAAGAGATCAGGGACCCAACTTCCCCTTTTTGTCTATCAACTGTTTCTCTATTCAACGAGTGTTCTGCCAAAAAAGATAAATGTGCTCCGAATTTGCCAGATTTCTTGAGACCTGATGTTCTACTCGGATCAGGTTGGTTTATTGGAAATTCTCGAAGTGCCATTGATTCTATTTCTGGACCTTTATGTGAGAACTTGCGTGAAGTCCGTGTGCCTGTGCCTACTGGAATATCATCCATGGCTTCACTGGAGTCCTATCCATGGACTAACATGCCACGAGTCAGCCAAATGTCTGAACTTCAATGAGTTCAATTAGCTGAAGAATGACAATCATTGTGAGCTATTGGTAATTAAGATTTGTTCTCATCTTTGACAATGGATCATTGAATTTCATGTTGCTCTTTATTTTCAGCTTCAAGCATCTTAGGCTGCCATTTCTGTTGCATAGTAATGCTGGAAGAATGGGAATAAATTTGTTATAAAATTTGTTTATATTTCACCCAAAAAAAATGATTAAATTAAAAAATTTTAGCCATATTTTATCTAGAGTAACACATAAGAAGATTGAGGATGACCATGTAACCCTGTAGGCCATGAAGGTTGGATGTTCGTAGAGTTTCTGAATACCAACTGCCTTTTCTATTTCTAATAAGTGACAACATAATACCCCAAGATAGAATACCACCCAAAAGGATAGATACATTGACAAGATATGGGCAAATCATTCTGACACCAACATAAGTAGCAGAAAAGTCAAAATAGAACCTATTGGAAAGGATGACATTAATCATTTGAAAAAAAACTATATAAAGTATGATATGAATAGGATGCATTACCTGTTTTTATAAGCTTCAAGGCCTAATGTTGGGAAGTTGACAAACCCACAGTCATTACCACTTGTGTAAAACCATTGGAAGAATCCCCATAAGAAACGGCTCACAAAGAGTTTGCCCAGCATCCTGACTTGTTTCCTACAATAATATCAGAGATATTTTGTTTATTTGAATCCCTCGTATCCATTGGAAAAAATAGATTGATTTGAGTTGCTGAAGTTACTTTGCTAACTTAGCACCCTGGGGGCGTGTGGAAGCCATTGATAAGAAAAGTTGTTGCAGTGCCACTTGGGTAGCTCAATTTGTAGTCTAGGATCATGATCTGACATAAATTTAAGAGCATATAAATTACAACAAAAAATATGATTACTTACTTCAAAACATGCTTACAAAAAACTGTTTTTCTCCATTATAAAAAGAAAATGCATGTGATGGAAAGAACCTTTCTAAAGGGAACAAGCGAAAATAGTCTAATAAAGCTGACAAGAAAGAGAAATCCAATCATCCATCCTAATTGTGGATCCTTGATGTCTTGCCAAGTCTTTGCTTCGCTTAATTGCTTTGCCTTCTTTGAACTCATTGCAAATAGATAGCTCTCAAAACCACCTGTTGCCATTTGCAAGAACAGAATTTATAAACAACTGATCAATGAAAAAGAGGAATTGAATCTATAAATAGATTACAATAGTCTACATAATATGTGGTTTCATTACATTCTTGAAGATTGAATGTTTTCAAGTCATCTTCCCATATTCCGTTTCAACCATCAATTTTCATCTCCAAAAAACATGTAGCAAACAGGTATTTGATAGCAAAATTTCAAAACATCAATTATGATCGAGAAAAGGAAGAAAAGGGCTTATTAATTACCACTGAAAGCAATTCTGTAAGCGGTGACAAAACGTTTGGATCATGGTATTCTCTTGTCGAGTGAAAGCATGCTTAAGGAGACCAGATTTCTCAAGGATCTTCGTCCACAACTTGATGAAGAAGAATCCAAGCAGGCCAGCCGAGACGTTAAGTGAAGGGATGATTCCAGTGGTGAGATTGAGCTTCATCATGATTATACTGAACATGATGGAGAGGATGAAGCTCACCACCAACACACGAAACTTAAGCTGTTCTTTCCATGGAGGATAGAAGCCCTAGGAACCACATCCGGAACGTCCATACCGGAAGATCGGGGTCGTCGGTTGTCGATACAGTCAGCCGGACTTGTTCAATCAGAGATGATTCCTCTTCGCCGGCCTTGTCGTCGGCGGCGCTGCCGTTTTCCGGCTGCTTGGATCCTCAGTATTGCTCTTCCTGATCCGGCGTCTTCGCCATCTGTTACTACAGTTGATTTTGCATGGTCATTAAAGTAGGATCTACTTATAGAGAAAAAACTTTGTTATTTTTGTTCTTTTTATTCTTTGTTAATTTGCACCCAATTCTGTACCGTGATATAATTGAGTGACATGGTATTGCTCATCCTGATCCTCAACGACGCTGCCGTGATCATTCTCCATTCTGTCGTCGACCTTTGCGGCCGAGGAGATAGGGGGAGGATGCACAGGATGAGAAAGGAGTATAGTCAGAGAAAGCAGAGCACCCCCACTCCATTTTAATATGCCCGATCTCAAAAGCCAGGTTACTTTTGGCTTATCCTTCTTGTTCTATTCGGCGAGAAGGATTCTCCGCTTTCTGATCCCGATTCAACGGCATCTGCTATTGAAAACTTTTCTTCAAAAACTGCTGATCGACGGCTAGCTTTAAGGCCAACGATGTTCAGGCCAGCCTTTGCAGATGAACTGAACTCTGTGATATGTCCATCATGAGAGCGTTCCAATTGTTTTTTTTTTTTCATTTAGCAATTTGGATGTGTACATTTGTAAAAACTCCGAGCAAATTCACTTTCTTTGACATGTTTCTATCCATATTTTCTCCAGTTACAACCATCTTCAGTTGACTTCATAATTGCATTCAAGGGATTATAACCATTTTGATCAGATTGTGATGCATGTATCCTGCAATCTGGACCCTTTGTCAGTTGTAATTGATTTGAAGCATCTTCAGTATGTGAGAGTTCTGCCTTCATGTTCTGAGGAGAACGAGCGACTCAGCAGCGCACCGGGGGGTTGAATCTAGATAGGATCATTAGGCATGACATTCGCGTGATCGAAAGCTACCCTGGTGACATCGTTTTGTACCTTACCCTAGCGGACGCCATTGAGGCCTCCGACGAGATCGAGCTGGCTACATGATCTCTGCCTATCACCCAAGGGGAGTATTTATAAGTGCAAGGGGAGAAAGCCTAGAAAAAAATTCTCGTGAATGTTTCTAAATTTTTTAAAGCTAAAAATCATTTTTTTCCTTTTTGAAATAATCAAAGATGGAAAACTATTTAATTATAAATGAAAAAATATATACAAAAAATATGCATTCAATTATTTCCATCTCCGTAATTTTTTTAGTTTTTTTCTAAAAAAAAAAATTCATACTTTTTTGAGACCTTAAATTTATTTTTTCCTTATTTGAAAATATTAAAACAAGAAAATAAATTAAAAATCAATAATAATAAATAAAATAAAAAATGAGTGTAGGGGTGATGTCTCTAGGCACAATTTTCGGCCCAGACAATCTATTAAGATAAAATTACGAGAGAAATGTAACCAAGAGTGAAGGAAATATTTCTTTTTTATTATTATGTTCACTATACCAAACTCATCAGCTAAAAGGCATTTGCGTGAAGGTTAGCACTCACTTAGGAGAAATTATTGCAGATAAATAGTATTTAGGTGGTAGAAAAATAAATAGAATAGTTTAAGTATTAGATATGTAATTATAATAGTTTTAGATGTTATGAGTAAAAACCACACCGTAATGTTGTTGATCTCAAATGAATGCTTCTTTTCAAAAAAAAAAAAAAAAGGATTTTTTTCTGGTTGACAAATCTATGGAAAAACTTCACTTAAAATCGACGAGGAATCTGTGGTAAAGGCGATGAGTCCAGAAAAATATACTTTTTTTTGAAAATGTATATTTTGCATTATTATACATATAAAAAAAGCCAAAAAGCTTCAACCGAGAATTTCTAATTCCCGTCATTGTCTTCCTTCAACAAATTTTTTTTAAAAAATATGAAGGCGCGTTTTCGCTACATACATTTTTCCATACAAAATTATATTTTGAAGGAAAATGAGCATACAAATGAGTAACCTAGCTTGTTGCCATCAAGGAGAGAATGATGAAAGAAAACCTGCTTAAAGCCAGCAAGAAAGTCAATAACAGGAGCCTCCTGAGATCAGGCAAGTCATCCATGTATGTATTGCTATAATATTCCGAATGAAGCCGAAGCTTGTATATCAACATATGATGTACAGAGATGGACACGGCGACACGAATACGACACGGATATGACACGACATTGACACGGGACACGTCAATTATTGAAAATATAGGACACGGATACGGTTTGGAAACGGTATTATAGTTTTATATTTTAAAAATAGAGTATAAAAATTAAATAAGTATAATTTTAAAATAATTTAGAATATATTGGTTGTAGTGAAAATAATTTAGAACAAAAACAAAATGTATTGGTTGTAGTGAAAATTTAGAATATAATATTTTAAAATGATTTAGAATATATAGTTTTATATATTTAAAATAGTGAAAATTCGCCAGAACTCCACCGGAAATTTCTGCCGATAATGAATGATTTTCCTGTAGTGAGTACTGACTATATCTTTCATATATTTCTATATGCGTATATATCATTGTCGGAAAAAAAAGTCTTTTGATATTATTATGGTGAGGTACAATGCTTTTGCATTGAAGTGATGCCATCAAAAATCAATTTGCATTACTATGTTTTAAATCTATCTAAGAAAAATAACCATTAATCATCCATGCAATAATTCTAGATAAAATAACATTGAAAATATTATAACAATATTACATCAAAGATAACATATATTTGATAAATAAAATGGTCATATAAATAATATTAAGTAATATTGTCATGTAAAATATGTAAACTAATAATTTTGATGGTGATAAAATAAATTCATAATCATGACTCAAAACTTTCTGTGAAGAATGTAGTAGTGAAGATATAAGCATAAATCAAATTTGGTAGTTGCTCAATATGTTGAGTTATGGGATCATAGGAAAGTAATTTTGTCATTTTTATAGGAGTTCTTGCCCTTCGTTCATTGGATATGAGCAACATCTTGTCATCCCCATAATAAAAAGACGGATATATTAATGTATCTCCTTGAACATCGTTAAAAAAATTTCTAAAATTATATTCAATGTTGATCCTCTTCTCCAGATCCCATACTCCTTCATAATCTTTCAAAACTCACATACTAACATTTTGAGTGCTATTATCATTCATGCAAACTAAACCATCTACCTCTTGAATTGTCCAATTGGAAGGGAACCACAAAAATTTGTCGGGCAGTAGGATCTCCATCCACTTCTCGCCTTCAATATCAAACCTTAGAATTCTAGAATGATGATCGAACATATGCATATCACCAATGAAAAAAATACTTGGAATTGAAGAGAGATTATAAATAGGAGGAGCAGCAACCTCCCACCATGGGTAATTAGAGCCAAGGGTAAACACCTCACAAATCACCCCACTGGGGCATTCTATGTCACGTAAACCCTTTGTTTTGTTTGGTCAATTCGACTCGCCTGAGCCCCATGCATATAATAAAAAAATCTTCTTGGGCATAATTCTTTGGCACTCCCATGAACTCATCAGTCGAGGGATCGTAGAGGTGGAGGAGTTAGCTAAATGGCTTATAAAGTAGGACGAGTTTTAAGAAGGAAGAAGATATAACTTTGGTGTGATTTTTTTTTAACTCTCTTTTATTCTTAGGTGCAAGTTTCAAATTTCCTGTTAATATTGTTGGATGTATATAGATGGAGGTGTGTTTTATCTTCTATAGTAATGTCAGTAATATATTGGTTGTTATAACTGCTGCAAACGAGAAGTCGAATGAGATACCAAGATTGCTTGTAATTCCATGTAGATTGCACCTCCAATCACAACTGCCGATAAATATTGGAGGAATGTGGAGTTGGAGATGAGTGTTTGCAAACGCTTGTATATACATTTATGCTTTATTATATCATTGAAGTTAAGTCAGCAGAGGATTTCCGCTATGAGTTAGTGTGAGAGATTGCAGCGTTTCATTGCCGATTAATGTTGAGATTCTTCAAAGATGGAGCTTTCAAGCGGCCAGGGGTGTTGCCCCCTTTAAAAACCCTTTAAAATAGATACTATCAGCCTAAGAAAATGCATACAGGAAGGAATTTTTTGATCTCTTCTAGGCATTAAATACATATAAAGGTAACATAAAACTCTCCATGTGAGAGTTAGAAAAGTTCAAGTGAATAAGTATATCATCAAAGGAATTTTTCAATAAAAGAAAATTAGTAAAAGAACAATACAATTGGATGTTGCTTCAAAGAATTAGAAGTGAAGAATGATATTATAACAGCCATAGGAAAATAAACCACTATAGTTCACTGTTTTAGATGAGTGGGTTGCTTTATTATCCTCCAAATTTGGAAATAGGTGTAATTTTAACGGTTAAGCAAGTCAACAAATTGAATATTATTGATAACTAAACTAAAGAAATATGAAAGCTTATCATGCCGCTTTTAATTTCCTTAAACTCACTTGTGTAAATAAAATCAGAGCGCATTTCTAAAAATCTCTCAAACTCAATTTAATCAAATTAGCAAAATGTCCGCAGCTTTGAGGTTCGAGAGATTATTATGAGTGGAGTTCGGACTCAAAGATCTGTTTTGTAACTGTAAATAGTAAAAGTACATTGGTGAATAGTAACTGTGTTTTAATGTTCATAATCATAAAATCGAACGGTTCTCTATGAATGTACTCCGCACCTAATAATCTCTCCTATGCTCACTGGCGGATATAGTGTGGGGGCCATGGGGGAAGCGGGCCCCACTGATTTTGGGAATAATTACATATTAATAATATTTATGAACCATTAAATACAAACTAATTACCTTTTCTTATTACTTTCCATTTCCTATTCCGCTCCTTGCCTTTCCCTATTCCGCATAGCCACACAAGTCCAACGACTCCAAGACGCCCACTCCTGTTTCTCTCGGAGGAGGAATCCAAACTCCGTCGTCGGTCGCCCATTTACCGTCGCCGACCCTAAATGCCGCCGGCCATCCTCTGTCGCCTCTCCTGAGCCCAGGTGGTGATTGTTTCTCTTGCATAGATTTCCTATTATTTTACTTTGTTTCTTGTTTGCATACTGCATCATGGGTTATTTGAGGCATGTAAAATTATGTTTACAAGTGCTAATATAGTTTGGTTCTATTGCTATTTGTTGCGCTCCAGGTTCCTTGCCTTTCCCTATTTCGCTTCTTATTTATCTTATTGGAGTTGTTTCCCTTGTTAAATTTTTATGAAATTTTTCAAGAGAATTATTTCAATGGGAAGTTATGGGATGATTAATTCTCTAAGAAGGAGGCTAAGTTAATATTATTCATCTAAAAATATCTTATCTATGAAACATGTTTGAGCCTCTTACAATCCTATACTATTTTTATGAATCTCATCTATAAATTCAACATTTGAAGAAACCTTATGGCAGCACATCTCCTCCAGTCGAGATCCCCGAAACGACCCTTCTAGCGGCGGAGGAAGAAGTGGCGGTGGAGAGGGTGGAGACCAGTGAGATAGGCATGAGACAGAAACCCTTCCCCTGAAGATATTGCATCGCCGAGCCCATGTCCTCTTCCATAAGCTTCGCAACCAGGTTCTTCATCCCAGCTATGGTCTCGCTCGCTGCGGCTGGCGATCCCCTCCCCTATCACACAAACATAAAACAATTTCTCAAAAAATAAAATTTATTAATGAGAAAAATAGATCAAAATGAATGTCAAAATCCAATAAAGAAGTTTTCAATATTATGTAAATAAAATAAGATTACTTACTAATAATATTTACATATATAGATAGAGAGATAAAAGAAGAGAATTATTCACCTGAGAGGGGACGTCGGCGATGAGAGGAGAAGCGGGGCGGAACACCTGCATCATCCCTCCAGCTTCAAACACAATTACTTAAACCCTAATCTACTTTTTAAACTAAATAAAAAATGTTATTAAGATTAACTTATACAAAACAAAATATATGAAAAAAAAAAATTATGTCAAAATATTTTGATTTTTTTTTTTTTGATTTTTTTTTTTAATTTTATGAATGTCCGTGCAATTGAGAATTTCATATATAATAAAAATTGCAATGTAAATGATGAGAAGAGATCTAATAGAGCGCTGACCTTAAGTTGCATCTGCAGAAATTTCACGTAATTAATTATCTCATCAAGCATCGACGCCTTGTCCGACGCCTTGTTCGTCTGTCAATTCAGTAGTCCGATACAAATACAACAAACATAGGGGGGGGATTTGAAAAGAAAAAAATAATTATTATTGCAATATTTTATTTTGGATGATTTGTGAATTTTTTTATACAGAGCATTGAGATTTGGATTTTACCAATGTAAGTAATATATTGGTTGTTATAACTGCTGCAAACGAGAAGTCGAATGAGATTCCAAGATTGCTTGTAATTCGATGTAGATTGCACCTCCAATCACAACTGCCGATAAATATTGGAGGAATGTGGAGTTGGAGATGAGTGTTTGCCAACGCTTGCATACATTTATTCTTTATTATTATATATCATTGAAGTTAAGTCAGCAGAGGATTTCCACTATGATTTTAGATTCTTCAAAGATGGAGCTTTCAAGCCAGGGGTGTTGCCCCCCTTTAAAAACCCTTTAAAATAGATACTATCAGCCTAAGAAAATGCATACATGAAGGAATTTTTTGATCTATGCTAGGCATTAAATACATACAAAGGTAACATAAAACTCTCCATGTGAGAGTTAGAAAAGTTCAAGTGAATAAGTATATCATCAAAGGAATTTTTCAATAAAAGAAAATTAGTAAAAGAACAATACAATTGCATGAAAATAATGAGTCAGAATGGATGCTGCTTCAAAGAATTAGAAGTGAAGAATGATATTATAACAGCCATAGGAAAATAAACCACTATAGTTCATTGTTTTAGATGAGTGGGTTGCTTTATTATCCTCCAAATTTGGAAATGGGTGTAATTTTTAACGGTTAAGCAAGACAACCAATTGAATATTATTGATAACGTATTGGAAATATGGAAAGCTTATCATGCCGCTTTTAATTTCCTTAAACTCACTTGTGTAAATAAAATCAGAGCACATTTCTAAAAATCTCTTAAACTCAATTTAATCAAATTAGCAAAATGTCCGACGGCTTCGAGGTTCCAGATTATTATGTGTGGAGTTCGGACTCAAAGATCCGTTTTGTAACTGTAAATAGTAAATGCACAGTAAAAATATATTGGTGAATAGAAACTGTGTTTTATTGGGAAAATTGTAAGATTTGGGAATGGAGTTTCTGGTTAATGCTGATGTGCTGATTGTATGGAGCTTTAACCAGGACAATGATGAAGCTCCTTTTCTTCTTTCCACTTGGACGGCCTCCGGGCAACCAGTGGTTATTTTGGTTTCTCTATCTATATACCTGAGTCCTGGTTAAATGAATTGTGGAGCAATATGGTGAAGTTTTGGTTCTTCTTATTTTACTGCCTTTGCTATTCCAGTTTTTTTCTTACAGATCTGCAACATCTTCTCTCCGGAGGGAACTATCCGTTTTTTCTGCTTGCTCTCATGAAGCCGATGGGTCCTTCTTTCACTCAAGTCAGGAGATTTTGATGGTCCCAGCTTGGATTTCTTCAATGTTGGCCAGCAGCTTTTTGTTCCTTTTGAGTTATTATCTTTGTATTGGGTGATATAGTTAAAAATTTTCTTTTCCTTGCATAAGTTTTTGCTTTTTGCTTATGTAAGGTTGCTTTTTCTTGTACTTACCATTACTTGTAAGTTTTATCTTTAATGAAATATTTGGGCTTTGTGCCCCAAAATTTCCCAAAAAAAAAAAAAAAAAAAAAAAAGAAAAACCGACACAAACTCTATCGCCTCTCCTGAGCCCGAGTGGTGATTGTTTCTCTCGCATAGATTTCCTGTTGTTTTACTTTGTTTCTTGTTTGCATACTGCATCACGGGTTATTTGAGACATGTAAAATTATGTTTACAAGTGCTAATTTGGTTTGGTTCTTTTGCTATTTGTTGCGCTCCAGGTTCCTTGCCTTTCCCTATTTAGCTTCTTGTTTATCTTATCTGAGTTGTTTTCCTTGTTAAATTTTTATGAAATTTTTTAAGAGAATTATTTCAATGGGAAGTTATTGGATGATTAATTCTCTAGAAGGAGGCTAAGTTAATATTATTGTTCTAAAAATATCTTATCTATGAAACATGTTTGAGCCTCTTACAATCCTATACTATTTTTATGAATCTCATCTATAAAATTCAACATTTGAAGAAACCTTATGGCAGCGCATCTCCTCCGGTCGAGATCTCGGGAACGACCCTTCCGGCGGCTGAGGAAGAAGTGGAGGTGGAGATGGTGGAGACAAGTGAGATAGGCATGAGACAGAAACCCTTCCCCTGAAGATATTTCATCGCCGAGTCCATGTCCTCTTCCATAAGCTTCGCAACCAGGTTCTCCGTCCCAGCTATGATCTCACTTGCTGCGGCTGGCGATCCCCTCCCCTATCACACAAACATAAAACAATTTCTTAAAAAATAGAATTTATTAATGAGAAAAATCGATCAAAATGAATGCCAAAATCCAATAAAGAAGTTTTAAATATTATGTAAATAAAATAAGATTACTTACTAATAATATATACATATATAGAGAGAGAGATAAAAAGAAGAGAATTATTCACCTGGGAGGGGACGTCGACGATGAGAGGAGAAGCGGCAGCCGCCCCTCCAAGCCTACGTATACTCAGCACCTGCATCATCCCTCCAGCTCCAAACACAATTACTTAAACCCTAATCTACTTTTTAAACTAAATCAAAAATATTATTAAGATTAACTTATACTTTTTTTTTGAAGAAATGCATCTTGCATTAAAAACAAAGAAACTAATTACAATTGTCAAAAGGATGACACTCCACCTTGATTAAATTTAACAACAAGGAAGGAATGTTATCAAATGAAAAGCTATCAAAGAAAAAACTACTTTTCAATGCCAAAGTAGCACACCAATTAGCTACTTTATTACAACTTCTATAGGCATGTCGAAAGACTACTTTATTAAAGTCATTTAAGAAGAAGACATCCTTTGCCGGGCTGTTATCTATAAGCCACTTATTCCTCTTTAAAGAATCTTGAAGGCAGGTAATAACATTGATGTTATCACTCTCCACAATCACCCCTTTGTATTCAAGCATCCAACTTCTTATATAATCCCTCACCGAGAGTACACCCTCCAGCTCGAGCTGAGCGATATCCCAATGAACTTTGTTCTTTCCAAATGCAAGGATGAATCTACCTTTGTGATCCCTGAAAACACCACTGATTCCAGCAAGGCTAGAACTGAGCAAGGAAGTATCAACATTAATCTTCATCCAATCTTTCGGTGGAGGGCACCAAGTGTTGTGAGACTCCCTAAGGAGGTTAGTACCCCAGTTAGCAAGATATGGACTGGATTTGGTGGTAGCTAAGGAAAGGGAATTTGCTACTACCAGAGAACAAGGTAGTGCAGTTTTGCCATGCTTAATTACATTCTGGTTCTTCCAAGAGAAGTATACAATTGCACAGTAAATTCTCACTATGCCAGGAAACCGGGCTGTTAGTCTCCTTAATTCCGCTAGACAATGGTTCAAAGACTGGAATATAGGGATGTGGATACCCCATTCACTCATCTTCATCATGACTTCAGTCAAATACTTACATTGTACCATAATATGTTCATAGCTTTCCACATCTAAACAGCCTCTAGCACAAGTATCAGTTATTGAGATCTTACAGTACCTGAGAAAGAGATTAGTGGGAATAGCAGATTTGCTAAGTCTCCACCAGAACATCTCCACCTTTTTATTAAGCTAGAGTTTGTGAAGCCAATTGCAGTAACCATCGTCTTCAATATTGAATTTGCATCTCAAGATATCCAAACATCATTCAAGATATTAATTTCATCACCAACGCCTACTTTCCATATGATAATACTTTTAAGGTGTCTTCCTCCATCTACCAGAATTTGCCAAGCCATAGAAGTGGCTTTCTTTTGTGTACCGTTCATAACATCATTCCCATACTTAGATTTGATTGTTCTATGGAACAAGGTCTCCGGCCTCAACATAAACTTCCATGCCAATTTCAATCTCAACGAGCCAGCTTTCATTACAGGAGATTGCAAACCCAGCCCCCCCATACTTCTCGGTTTACACAAATCTCCTCAAGCCACATAGTGTATACTACGGCTACCATCATGTTTATGCCAAATGAAACTTCTACAAAGTTTTTCCAATGCATACAAAACTCTTTTTGGAACCAAAGAATGTGTAATTAAAAAGTTTGGCACGGACAACAAAGAGCTAGTAATGAGAGTAATCTTACGTCCCATAGATAAAGACTTTTTACCCCAAGCATTGAGTCTATCCATGACATTGCTCAAAAGCTCTTGAAAGTCGACCATCTTTAACCTGTCAAGAGAAATCTTTATCCCAAGATAACTCATATCCTTAACCACTTTGAAGCCAAAACTTTAGCAATCTTCTTCTTCATGGGGTATCTGACAGCCTTGCCGAAGATAACTTGTGAGAAAATTAGAACATCATTCGCGTACAGAAGATGTTTGATCTTTGGACCTCTAGGAGAGAATTGAATGCCAAGACTTTGTCCCCTTTTCTCTAGAGAGTTGGACATCAATTGAGAGCACATGATGTAAAGGTAAGGGGAGAGTGGACATCCTTGACGGAATCCACTATGAGCATTGATCGACTTGGAATTCTTTCCATTAAGAATAATGGAAAATCTCACATCTACAACACACTCCATAATAAGGTTAGAATACATAGAAGGAAAGCCATACCATTTAAGAATTTGACCAAGAGTTGGCCATCCCATGCTGTCATATGCTTGCTCCATGTCCAGCTTTAAAGCCATCAACCCCTTCTTACTTTTGGAAATTTTGAACTTGTGGAAGATCTTCTGAGCTATAAGACAATGTTCTGAAATTGATCTTCCCAGAATGAAAGCCATTTTCTCTTCAGTAATCAATTTGGGAATATAATTCTTCAATCTGTTAACTAGCATTGTGGCCGCAATCTTGTAATTAGTCTGGCATAGGCTAATAGGCCTATAGTTGGATGGAATCAAAGGGTTTTTCACCTTAGCATAAGAACTATAAGAGTGTCTTTCCAATCCTTTCTCATACAGCCAGAGACTAGAAAGCACTTAATTGCATTCCATAAATCTTCCCAAACAATATTCCAAAAACATTTGTAAAAAGAAGAAGTGAGTCCATCCAAACCTGGTGATCTATTACTCCCTTGCCGAAAGACCGACTATTGCAGTTCATTCACCGAGAATTCCTCATTAAGAGCCGCAGCCTCTTCTATATTCAGTTTATGGTTCTCATAAATCACTGGCCAACCCGATAATTAACATTCTATGGACTTCCATTTAGCTTCAAAGTATTGAATGAAAACCTTCTCAATTTGATCATCTTCAACTTGCATCTCATTGTGCATATCCTTAATTTGATTCACCATATTTCCATTCCTTCTTGCAGTAGAAAAACTATGGAAAAGTTTTGAGTTTATGTATCCTTCCTCATGCCATCTAGATTTTTCCCTTTGATTCCACCAAGTGGGCAATCTTCTCAAGGTCACATTAAGATCATGGATCTTGCTCCTGAGTAAAGAAAGGTCCCCAGCCGTCCAGTCTACTCCCACAGCTTCCTTGTTTTGGAGATCCACAATTTCTCTTTTCAGATTTTCCTTCAGCATATTTAAGTCTTTGCACTTATTGTTACTCCAAAAAAATAGTGCTTTTAGAGTTCTATTAATCTTCCTTTGTAGGATCATACCTTCATCACCAAAATCATTTTTCTTCCAAGAATGGTACACAATACTCTTGGCTGCTGGATAAGATCTCCACGTATCCTCAAATTTGATAGTTTTAGATTTGATACGCACACTTTCATCCATTTTGAAGGCAATAGGACTATGATCCGATGCCACTCTTGCTAGATGTCTAATAACAGCTATAGGGAGCTTTTGAAGGGCAGCCGAGTTCAGTATACACCTATCCAGCCTTTATTAAATCAGAGAGGCTCCTTCCTTGTTGTTGCACCAAGTGAACCTTGGTCTAATGTTCCCCACATCATGGAAATCAAAATTTGTCATAAAGCACTTCATATCTTTAGGTCCTTTAGAAAAAAAGAACCTCTTACCTCCTCTCTTTTCCTCCTTGTTCAAAACACAATTGAAATCTTCACCAATGATAGAAGGAATAGAATCCTCCATACAACTTCCAAGCTGACTCCAAAGACTCTCCCTCTCCTTACAACATCTGCTGCCATATACTGTGCCAACCTTTCACATACCCAAGTTAGGGACGAAGAGATCCCCAACTATCATTTGAGAAGAAGTCTCTTTGACCACAAAAGTCACAACCTTCATATTCCAAAGCACCAAAATACCCCTTGAAAGACCAACAACAGGAAAATGGAAATACTCCCAATCCTTCCCAATAAGGCCATCAACGTCCTTCATATCAATACTTGTTATCTTAGTCTCCATTAGCCCAATGAAAAAAATGTCTTGATCTCTAACAACCTCCTTCAAATACAGAGCGGCCTCTTTCTTCCTAGCCCCTCTGCAATTCCAGAATAGTAAAGAGGACATTACACCAGTGCAGGCCCATTCATGGAATTCAGCCTTCCATCCCTCTTCTTCTTTTTGTAATCCAGATTTAATGGCCCCAAAGATTTCAATTCTTTGACATGTTTAACTTTAGTAGAACCACTAAGACAAGCTGTGCCATTAATCACAGCATTTGAATCAGCTATTTCCAAGTCCATGTCCTTCAGTTTATCAGATTCTTCATGCTTTCCAAAAGGGTCTACCTCACTGTCATTAAGCAAAACCGCATACTTATTACTTAGAGAAATACTTAGTAATCTGTCTTCAACAGCTTTATCTTTATCTGAACAAATTTCAGGTGCCACAACAAAATTATCCACAACATCTGCATTCTCCTTCACACTTAGTGCTTGCTTCTGCAAAGTACTCTTCTGCATCATGTTTCCTCTACTTTCAGGCCTGACCCCATTGTCACCGTTCGTTCCTTTACCAGCAGCTGCTCCTTTAGTAAGTCATTTATTCTTAAATTGGACATGTATCCAAGGGCCATACTCGGATTTAATCACAGAAGTCTTAGCTTCAGCTATTTCTTTTTTCCCTTCCCCTGTTCCAACCTCAGGTTTTCTCACCAATTGATCTTGAATACCCTGAACCACATTCTCCGGACATTCATTCACAGCATGCCCCGCTCTACCACATTGGTAACATAACAAATTAATCTTCTCATACTCCACCCGTTGGAAGAATCTCCCAGCCAAGCCATCCATCCAAACTCCATTATGAAGTTTTTTCTCCAAATCGATCTTGACACAGATGCGGGCAAATTCTCGCTTTCCCCATCTAAATGTATTCCCATCTAAGTACATTGGTGAGCCAAACTGAGATGCAATTCTTGCAAGATTATCCTCATCCCAGCAGTATAATGACAAGCACGGTAATCTGATCCAAACAGGAGCGGAAATACCTTTGAAAGAATAAGCAGGGGACCATCTGTCCATTTCGACAATGAAGCCACTAACATACCATGGCCCGCCATTCAGAATCTCTTTCACCGCCTCATTCGACTTGAAGGAACAAAGAATCCAATTCATGCCAATAGATGTCATGTGGAATCCGCCGAACTTATTCCATTGCCTTCTCAGTTCAATACTGCAAATTGAAAATGGCACATTACTTCCCAAAACTTTAATGACTAATGAATTCTTCAACACTTCAGAATTCTTTGCTTCCAACTCAGGATTAAGCCTAACTGCAATTCCGTCTTCAGATAACTCAATTTGCTCTCTGTTAAAAGCAATCTTGATGTGCTTTGGCTTCGACCATGCTCCAACGACCTCATCAATACCATTTTGTCTACTATTATCATCTAAATTGTTCATCAAGATTTCAACGTTCACCAGATCCTTCCCGGAGACCTTCCCAACTTCATTAATCTCATCAGTCTTCATAATTTCCGTAGCTTTCAATTCATTAACCATATGGTGATTCATATTCACCCCAGAAAAACCCTTCACCTTTAAAATTAAATCCTTCATCAACGAAGAATCAAGATTGGTCGAAGAATCCATACCTGAATTCTTGATTAAAGCTGTATTACTCTTGGCTGCAATACATTCCGTCATCACCTTCTTACCCTTGCCTTCCACCAAAACTGGACGATTCGGAGGTCTCGCCCCATCTTTAATAACCACGCCATTCATTCCTCTACCACCGGTACGTAGAGTACCAGGGAGTCGCGGAGCATCCATGACATCGGCAAAGAAGCGCCGATGATCCTCCGGCAACGACTCCACTGGCAGAAGAAAGTCACGGGAAATCAGAATTCGAACAAGAAGACGGAACTTTCTCTCTCTAGAAAACCAGACGGAACAGTAGAGTAATGGAGACTCTAAGTATAAAAGAAGAGCTAAAACTGTTTACAACTCTTTTACCTTTTTCAACTTCTTCATTCTTAGGAAGAAGCAAAGAGCATCTTTCCACTTTCCCTGGCATTGGCCCGTGGTCTTCTAAAAAAATGGAATCACTATTATTTTGATTTGTTTTTAAATTTTATGGATGTCCGCGCAATTGAGAATTTCATATATAATAAAAATTGCAATGTAAATGATGAGAAGAGATCTAATAGAGCGCTGACCTTAAGTTGCATCTGCAGGAATTTCACGTAATCGATTATCTCATCAAGCATCGACGCCTTGTCCGTCTGTCAATTCAGTCCGATACAAATACAACAAACATATGGGGGGATTTGAAAAGAATAATAATAATAATTATTGCAATATTTTATTTTGGATGATTTGTGAATTTTTTAACACAGAGCATTTGAGATTTGGATTTTAACTTGTTGGGCATCTCCAACCGAAACTCTCATTTTTCACTGCAAAATGTAGTAAAATTAAAAAGTGTCGAGATTCATCTCCAGTGGAACGCCATATTGCCCCGAAATCATCATTGTTTCTTTCGCGATTTTCTCAGACTGAGTTCGGTGGAGAGAAAGAAATGACGAAAGTGAACAGTGCAACGCCGTCGCACAATATTGGCGCCGCACTGCTCATATGCGACTGAATGCCGGCAAAAATGGAGTTCGGTTGCGACGTCCGAGGCTCTCCATTCGCCTGTTTGCCGAACGGCTGGAGAAGCTCTTAGGAACAAGTTCCTGGAGCGCCTTCATCCCTTATGCAATTCGCTCTCTGCGAAGTTGATCTCACAATACAAAAATGAATAAATAAATAAATTATAAATTTTAGTTGTTAAGTGTGAAAAAAGAATACTTTTGAGGGATGTATGTAGATTCCCAAAAAAAAAAACAGAAAAAATATTTTTAATTTTGGCGAGTACTTACCCGCTCGGCGATGCTGTGCGGGTCAGTAGCCTGGCCGCGGCGGGCACGGACGCGCTTCCGTGGAGCAGCGACTCTGGCGGCCCCGCTATTCGCTCCGGCCGATGTGGAGTGAATGGGCGCCGCCTGCGGGGGAGAACCTCCGAAGCTATGTTGAGGCATCGATGCGCCCTGCGTTTTCGAATTTAAACATTGCACTTCCAATAAATAGAATTTTGATTTGAAAAGAAAAAGGGTTATATAAGGGTTTACGGGAACCTCGGGCGGCTGGAAATGTTGCGGTTGGCTCGCGCTAAATTCAGCTCCCTGTAAAAAAAAAATATATATATAGGCTATTGTGATTTTCATTTGTAAAAATAATTCGAAAACATGTGGGACTGGCGGCCCCGCTATTCGCTCCGACCGATGTGGAGTAAAAGGGCGCCGCCTGCGGGGGAGAACCTCCGAAGCTATGCTGAGGAATCCATGCGCCCTGCGTTTTCAAATTTAAACATTGCACTGCCAATAAATAGAATTTTGATTTGAAAAGAAAAAGGGATATATAAGGGTATAGGGGAACCTCGGGCAGCTGCGCACTGATCGGAAGCATCGTCTGAATCCCAACCAACAATCCCTCGCTGATGATCTGTTGTTGCCGGAACCACGCTGTGAGGAGGGGCGACTCGTCGTACGGCCCCTCGAAGGGCAAACCTTCGTCTCCGGAGACTTGCGTACCGTCGGTGAGATCCCAATGACATTGTATAAGCTCCGGAAAGGAGGGAATGCTGGAGATCATCTCATCCAATGAATCGTCGGTGGCGGCAGGTGATGGTTCGAATTTGGAGAATGTTGACTGAAGATTACAATTCTGGATCAGTGCATGGCCGATGCTGTTATGGAACTCGTGTACGGCAATCTGGGCGGAGACCGCCGTAGAGGGACTTGGCTTGGATGATTGCGGTAATCCATTCACCGGGGTTCCCATTGCTCGCATTTCTCCTCTGATAGGTTGCATAGCTGAGGTCCAGCGGGAGATCAGAAAAGCCAGCTAGTGATATTTGGCTTTGGAAAGTAGAAGAAGAAACAAAAAAAAAACATATGGGAAATTTGAGGGTGTGTCTTCTATAAAATCTTGATTAATATTCGGCATGATCATATTAAATTAATTATTCCAGAACTTAATTATCTGGTTTCTTTTAAATCGGAATAATATTTTCCGGTTATATATTCATTACTTGAAACTCCGTATTCGCTTCTTTCTAAATTAATTTAATAGCGTACTTCTTCCTCTTAATTTTGTATAAAATGTGCTTCATTTTATGTTTGACCTATAAAGAATAAGCATCTATTTCAAATTTTTAAACTATCAAATTTATATATTTATGTTTGGCATGATCATCATATTATTAGGAATTTCAATTATATTATGAATTTTAATATTTAAGTAAAATTTTAAAAAAGAGGCGCAAAAAAATATTTTTAAAAATAGTAAAATTTAATTGGTATGCATGAAATTGCCCTAAAATAATAATTGATATGAATAATCAGGGATGGATCCAGCTTCTTTTTTCAGGGTGGGCAAAAAAAAATTTTTTGTGGGGGATGGGCAAAGATGTTTAGGATTGATTAAATGAGGGCAAAAAAATTTTTTAAGAGGGGGCAAAATACCCAAAATATTCTAAAATATCCCTCTAAAATTAAAAAAAAAAAAAATTTGATGGGGGGCATTTGCCCCCCTCAACTCAATGGGGATCCGCCCATGGATATGATTCAATAAAAATATTTATATGTGGGCAATTTGACTGTCTCATAATATGACAAATATTTGTATTATTTGTTATCTTAGAAAAATATACATAAAAGTTAATTTTGGACAAAACTGACCTTAATAAACCCTCTTCACCTTTGCACTTCACCTCCTATCTATCAATGTATGCATTGTGAACAAATAATATAAATTAGAATCGATCTATATCTAATGTGAGAGACATAGAAAGAAGTAGAGTCGAAGGCGGAGCACCGATGAGAGATTGACAAGAGCATCATTGTTAAGATAAAAACTAGATAATAACAAAGTATCATTGAAAAACATCATGAACAGGATAATCATGCAACTTTGAGCTTATCTAACACTTTAGGTGGTTAAGAAAGAAACTTTTAGCAATTAATGTTGGCATATTTCCATAAGATTACAGGTGAACGGGAGTAACCAAGCAATGGTGAAAGGTCAATACTACCGGTATTGAGTGTTATAAAGTCAATGGGCGGGCCAACGTCAAACTGGGCTGGCTGTTTAAGCCCGAATTCATATAGCAGGCCCCATTAGACCTGTCAATTTCGGGTTACGGGTCGGGTTCGGGTCCGACCCGTAACTTACCTGGCTTTATTCGGGTTCGGGTCAACCCGACCCGGTTTCATAAACAGGTTGGTTTTCGAAACCCGAAACCGACCCGTCTCGGTTTCGGGTCAACCCGACCCGACCCGGTAAACCATATATACAGTAATTATAATTATAATTTAAGGTAAAAAAAAAACTAAAGCCTAAAGTGCAAACAACAAACTGCAGAACAACAATTATAGTCTTTATAGAGAAATTGAAATACTAATTTACAAATTACAAACCCATCATTTACACATTTTTTTTTAGTTACAAAATTACAAACTAAATTCAATTTTAGAGAAATACTAATTTACAAAATTTCAACATTGAAATTTATAACCTCAATCTCAGATTCTCAATTCAGAATAATTATTTATACAATTATACATTTATGCTCAAATGCTCCTCAAAATGCTCCTCGAAATGCTCCTCGAAGTGCTCCTCGTCTCCTTGAAATAACACCTTCAAATCTGCAATGACCTGGAATAAAATCAATTATATAGTTTGCAAACTCAAATATGTAAAAGAAATATATTATTGCTCTGCTCAGATTAAACCTTCAGATTTATTAATCATTTAACCTCATAATGAGGCCATTGCAATGTACGATGTAAGTTTAATCAATATTGTCCTATTTACAAATTATCATCCTAGGTGACAATTTATATTAACTTAATGTCTATTCTTAGAATAAGATTGTAAGATAGTATCTGCTATTCTGCTATTCTAGTTAATAAAAATTGTCACTTGGTTGTAAATTGTAATAGTACATAAGAACTTACACTTATACGAGTTCCACTTTCATCTTAGAAGGTTATTCATCATCGCTTCATCGCATATACATATATACTGTTTTAAATTTCTCATTTCACTTCCTTCTGGGCCTGGCTTCCTTGCATTTCAATTTTCAACTTCCAAAAACCGAAAGCACTCAAAGCAGCAGCCAGCATTCAGCAACATAACACCCGAAAAGCTAACAATAGCTTTCACAGAATAATAGAATATATAAGAAGCAGTGAGCAGTCAAGCAGCTAATAACTTCACTGAACTAAAGTCTACACAGAATTTTCAACCAAAGTCTCACACAAAGCCTCAGCCCTCAGGCCCGAGAGCTGAACCAAGCAGAAACAGGAAAACAGCCATAAACTGAACTAAACACCAGCTAGCAACGGGTTACAGACTTACAGCAGCCAACAACTTAACAAAACAGAAGCAGCCTCAGCCCTCAGGCCCGAGAAAACAAATGAACCACAGCAGCATAATGCATAGAATGAGAGAAATGTAAAAAATCTAAAAATATAGTCCATTAACCTACAGGCTAGACCGCTAGAGTCCACATAAATACAGAAGTAACAGAACCACTGAAATACATAAATACAGAATCACTAAAACATATTTTACAACCAGCAGCCACTATCAGATTAACTCATTAACAGTTAACTAGATATAATTAAAATGTTAAGTAAAAAAATACAAGATTCCCTAACTGCCTCAATGACTCAAAGCTTCTGGCATTTGCAAAAGTTCAAAGTTCAAACTGGGCTAAACTAGAGACTAGAGAGTAGAGAAAAATCAATATGTTTCTTAATCAGTTAATCACTTAAACTTAAACACCGTTGCCATTTGCCAACAATATTTGCACAATTTTTTATAACCCTAGCCGAAATAAACCCTAGCAGAGAAATAGATTTCACGGGAATTCGGGATAACTTCAACTTCCAAAAATCTCAACACCATCGCAGAGAAATAGTCTTAGAGAATAAATCAATATATGATAAAATGAAGAACACAAAATATCAAAACCTTCATGGCTTCATCTTCTAAACTATCAAAAAATACTAATAGTAATGGGAAACGAGATACAAACAGTGAAACAATATATATATATATATATATATATATATATTATTTTCAAAATGAAATCGCCATATTGAATATTGCCTTCAAAATTAAATTTCATACAATAAAATTGAAACAAAGATCTTACCATTTTTAGTTTTCTCCAATATCTCGAGTAGTTGAGTAAGACCATGAAAAAAAAAAATAATACTGCAAAGAAGCTGAACTTATCATTCATCGAACAGTTGGTAGCATATTAATATACGCATATAATTAAGCATATGGTGATAGCTTATGATGCATGTGAGTTCATAAGGCATGCATGACTTATGATGCAAGAAATGCATGTATGCATCATAAGCACATGAAAAGTATATGAAGATTAAACTAAAAGGTTTTAATAAAAAATCTACAAGTTTGAATGAAGAATTATTAGAAATTTATCATACAAAATAATTTTATTATATTATGTAAGGAGTGTAAAATAACAATAATAATATCACATGGAATATAGAATAGTTATAATCATGCCATTCTAATTACATATTTCATTTAATGTTTGCTTCTTTTTTTTCATAGGCCTTCTCTATCCTTTGATACCAAATGTAAGAACTTTCGAAAAATAAAATCATAAAAACATGGGTTAATAAATTAGAATTTTTTTTGGTATATCTACTAAAAAATCAGGCTTTCACAGCACTTTTTAGGACCTACTGCAGCGGTTTAAACATCTACTAATTTATTTGCAGCGGTTCCTAAACCGCTGCAAATCCGTTGTGTTTGCGTTAGCTGCAAAGTCTTTAGCAGCGGTTTTCTAAGTACTGCTGTAGGAAGGCTTTAGCCGTGCTTGTAGCAGGTGTTAAAACCGCTGCTAAATGGTAGAATAAACTAAAATATATATATAAGACCAAAAAATCAAATTTTATGATCAAATCATTTAAACTTCTAAATGTCAGAAATTTACAGATTTAAAGAAAACCATGCATCAAGTGATCAACTGTAGAATTGATTGGTCAAAGCAATATATTCTTAGAACTTAATAACACAACCTGCTAGTTAAAAGCTGCTAATTGAGCAGCAAGGGAACGTACTTCGTGAGCATAATTTGATTTGCAAGACTAGATGTGCTTCAGATGAATATGTTATGTACGTAATTGATCCAAATATTTTCTTCCACTGGTGATTGACCGACAGTAAGAAAAAAACTTGCAGCATCCAGTCCTGCGGTAGAAAGCACAGTCACGCTCGGAGGGCCAAATAGGGTACTGAACCCCCTCGCTAAAATTAACGTCGGCATCCCTCTCGTCAGAAGCCCCATTCGTGATGTCCCTTTAAGCATTAGGGCATCAATCCCATGGTTGATGCCTAAAAAATATAACAAATAACTTACTATTTTGCAGACGGTGGTGGCGTGAAGTCCCGCACTTGATCAACGGAGACGTAGACGAGCGGGATCTGCGAAGCATTCGCATATGGTGATAACGCCGCTCCGACATCAGCTCGACGGAGAATAATGAAGGAGCAGGCTGATACGCGAACAAGAAGGAAAGAGGAGAGTCGAGGAGAACAAAGCCGGGAAATTAGGCTTCATGGGCGGGTTTATGAAATAATATTCGCAGCGATTTTTGTTAGAATGTTAAAACTGATGCTATAAGTTTGGGATTAAAATAAATTTTAATAACAGCGGTTTAAACTGTTGTAAAATGAAGTTTTTCGAAGCGATTTTTTTTAAATGCTGCGGAAACAATATTTTTTTAGTGGTATATATTTATTGATATATCATCAAAAAATTATCTTGATTAAGCATAAAGCTCTCGAGGCAAAATCAAGTTGGAAACTTCTGAAATTAAATTTGGGACCATCTGAACTCTTATTTTAGCAAACTTATAGTCTAACTAAACGTCTGGAAAAGACAAACCCAACGGCACTAAATTCGACTTAATCGAGCCAAAATTGGACCAAATTGAAGACCGGAAGCGCATTCAAAAGGTTCAAACTATAAATTGGATGACCAAAAAATTTCCAAACATTACATGCTTATAGTCGAATCAAGCGGCTCGATGAGACAAATCCAACAAACTTAAGATCCTTGAATTCTGACAACAATAAGGCACTCAAATACTCAATAAACAGTCCATGATCAAAGAAGTTGATATCGATCGTCCATTCAAAATATTCCCAATATGCCTTTAATCTCCCCCCTATTTACTGATCATGCCACTCTAAAAAAACTATAAATAAACCCCTCACTCATAGAAAGGGGGAGGTAGTAGGGGAAGCAATGAAGAGAAGGAATAGAGAGAGAGAGAGAGAGAGAGAGAGAGAGAGAGAGAGAGAGAGAGAGAGTTCTCTTTCCACCAAAGTCCTTGACCACTGATCGTCGACGGACTATCATTGGACTTCCACCCTGGCACCAACTAACTCCACACTTCGGCCCGGTCATCGACTAATGCAACACTTTTACCGGGGCACCGAATGACACTAGACTTTTGCCTTACCACTAACTAACGTGAAACTTCTGCCTGACGACCATCTCACTCCAAACTTCCGCCCAGTTACTGACTGTCACTAGAATGTCGTTGGACTTACTCCCTAACACTGATTATCGTTGGCCTTTCCCTTGATAATTGTTGTCAAACTATGATCTTTCTAACCACCGTCGCTCGCCTACAGTCCTTCCAACCTCTGTCATCATACAAGAATCTTTCTAACCACTGTTATTTACTGACTATGGTCCTTCTGACCTCCATCGTCATACAACGTTCTTTCTTACTATCATCTCCTATCGAATACATTCTTTCCGACTTCCGTCATCTTTTTATTACAATCCTTCAGACTTTCATCTCCAGACTACAATCTTTCTGACCTATATTACTAGCAAACCATAGTCCTTCCAACCTCTATCATCAGACTAAAGCCTTTCCAACCTCTATCACCCGCCGACTACGATCCATCTGACCGTCGTCGCTAGACTACAATCTTTCCAACCTCTGTCGCCCGCCGTCTCTATCACCCACCGACTACAATCCTTCCGACCTCTATCTCTAGACTATGGTCTTTTTGACCTCCATCGGCCACCAACTATAGTCCTACCGACCAAACGAACATTTCAATATTGATTCTTTTAATTCCTACCATATAATGATATATATATGATTTATATTTGCTACATTAAGATAAGGCCTTCCCCCCTAGGAAGTGCCTCATTTGTAATCGACTGAAATTGTGGATTCATTCAAATTGGGTCAGACCCGATGATTTTTCCCCCTTTTTGGGTTTTCACGTAAAAACTCTAGTGTCTCTTATGAATGCTACATCATCTCTTTTATCTGATTGTGTGCTGCATTTTCGTACAAAGTTAAAACGTTAAATTTATATTTCTATACCACTGCGAATATTCAAGGACGCAACATATATATATATATATATATATATAATCTCTAACATAATAGTTTATTTCATCTATATAATTGATATGTCACAAAAAACTACTTTGATATAACACAAATCTCAAAGCATATTTTAAGTTGGAAACTTTTAAATCAAATTCGAGATCATATGAACTCTGATTTCAGCAAACTTATAGTCAAACTGAACGTCTCAGAAAGATAAACCCCGACAGTAAATTTGACTCAATTTGAGCCCCAATGGGTCCAAATCGAAGACTCAAAGCTTATTTGAAATATTCAAAGCATTAATTGGATGACAAAATTACTTTTAAATATGACATGTTTATAGTCAAATTGATCAGCTTGGTGAGACAAATCCAACGACCCCAAGATCACCAAATTCTGATATTGTTAAGGCACCTAAACAGTGGAAAAATACTCTATGATCAGGGGAATCAATACGAGCCATCTGATGGAGCACTATGAACCTGCCCTGGATCTTCTATATATTTACGGGGGGTGTCTCTCATGAAAATCTATAAATAGACCCCACTCTTTATATGAAGGGGGCCTTTGACTGGATATTGGAGAGAGCTTTGAAGCTTCAAGAGCTATAGCTCCACCGCCGGTGAACCTCCAACCGTTGTCGTAGGACTTTTACCCAGCTGTCGGTCATTGCTGGACTTCTGCCTAACAGTCTTCGTACAACCTCCTGTCTGCTGAGCTCCACCAGACTTTCGCACGACCATTGTCACACCACCGCCCGGCTCTACTATCGGCAAACCTCCACCTGGCCTCTGCCGAACTTTCACCCAGTCGCCGACTGTCGTCAAACTTCTGCCCGACCGCTACTAATATCTATCAGACTTTCGCCTAACAATCATTGAACAACCTCCCAACAGTAGCCCTCCATCAGACTTCCACCCAACCATCATCGGACCACCACCAGGCTCCACCACCGGTGAACTTCCACCCGGTCGTCGACCGTAATTGAACCTCCTCCCGCGGCCAATCATTGTTGGTCTTCTGCCATACTGCTAAGAATAGTACATCCAACCACTATCACCAGCCGACTACGGTCCCTCGGACCACTATTACCCGTCGACTATGGTCTGTTCAACTATTGTTTTCCATCGACTACGGTCCCCCGACCTCCATTGCTCACCGACTATAGTCCCTCCGATCTTTGTCGCCATACAACAGTCTTTTTGACCTTCATTACCTGCCGACTACAATTCTTCCGACCTTCAACGCCTGCCAACTGTTGTCTTTCTAACCTCGTGGCTAGACAACAATCTTCCCAACCTTTATATCCCTTCGACTACAGTCCTTCCGATCTTTATCGCCCGCCAACTATGATTTCGCCAACCAAACGAACATATCAATATTTGTTCTTCCAATTTCCATAATGTAATGCACTCTATATGATGTATAGCTACATCAAACCAAAGCCTTCCCCCCCAAGGAAGGGCCTCATTTTTAATTGACTGCAAACACTAGTGGACTTATTCAAACTGGGCTATGCCTCGTAGTTTTTTCTCCTTTTCAAGGGTTCCCACATAAAACCTCTTGCGTCTCCTATGAATGCTACACTCTCTCTTTTAACTAATTGTGTGATGGATCTTCATACAAAGTTAAGACGTTAAACATTATATTTCTCTATCGCCTAGGATATTTTAGTTGCAACATGCTATGTCAAATAAAAATGAAATTCATTGAAAATAATTCAGTAATTTTTTGGCACCATGCCTATCTCCTACTACTTTTAACTGTCATATGTGATAGAAAAGTTATTTAGCAGTTATTCACCTACTTCAGACCATCTCTCATTGAAAACTCACCTTCCACTCCAAAATGTAGTAACTCAATTCCAACCAAACTCCATTTCCTTAAAAAAATGAATATTATGTGTATATTCTTTCTCATATTCTTGATTTCACATCACCTTTCCTCAAAATCATACGCGTGCGATTTGGCGTCGGTGAATAGTGCGGCGTCAATATTGATGTCACATTGTTCACCTCTTGAATGTAGTAGCGTGTGATTTGGCATTTTGGTGGAGTGAATGATGGATGACAAATGAGTGAATGTAGAATTTAGGATTCCAAATTATGAGGGACATTTACTTGAGGAGTATGAACTCATCTTTTTTGCCTTGTTTAAAAATTTTTAGCGAAAATAAGTTAGCTTTAGAACCCGATTTTGAGTATCTACTAAGGCTAATATTGTTAGTTAGAAGTTAAGGTAAATATGAACAACTAGAGAAATTTGGACAAGTTGGGTAATTATATTTTTTATATTTTACTCTTCTCTTGTGCATAATTTCTCACCATGAATGCTGACGAAAAGTTGAGGAAGTTAGTATTGTATTTTTATTAATCTTAAAATTTGATTTTTTTTCTTTATTACCTAAAATATTATTTTATTCGATTTGATGGAGGTTAATGAGTTCAAATATCTACTACATCTATTTACTTATTTCTCTGATTTTGAATAAGATTATAAAAGTGATGATATGACAGAGGCTCAGGAGTTTAAATATATATATTTCAAACTATATAGTGATTGAATGTTTGCAATTTAGCCAAGCATACAGAAGGTGCATGAAATTCTTTAAATAATATTTTTTGTTATTTCTAAAACTTTTTAGAGTATACTATGCTATTATTAAATAAATAATAGATTAAGAATTTAGAATGAAAAAAATTATAATTTCTTTAGATGCATTAAATGCATGATTTATTTAATTTTCTTAATAAAAAAAAAAGGAATCCAATAGCATTCACTAATGCATGTGCACTTTAACTAATATAAGGATAATCTAAAATAAAATTGTCCATAACTTTAAAGAACTATGTCATAAATTTTTAGCATCATCTATCCATATTACTTTATTACGATATTACTTGATTTAGTACGTATATTTATATATATTAAGTAGGGTTTTTATAAATTTTTATATTAAAAAAATCTAAGCATTATTTAGAAATTGATAGAGTTCTAAATCATATTTATATAATTTTAGGTTACTCCACCGCCCCATAAGTGTTCATCATTTAATGCATGGATATCACAGTGGCGATCTGTGATTAACAATTTTTGCTCCTAATTTAAGGAACCAGAAATTATGGCTTATTTGTAATGGTACTTTTGGAATGAGAAGCATTCAAAGTCATCAATAAGGCCGTGAAATTCTTTCTTTTGGCTACCTTATGACCGACCAACTTACATGAATCATTATTAAATCTACAACTAGCAACAAATAATCTACTCTCATCATCAGAAACTCTATGTTTTCTTATAATTGTTCTCATCTTCTTGAAAGCTCTAGTTACAAGGGGACATGGCCTTTTTATTTCTATATTTTTCTCTGATAAGATTATCTTTTGCTCCACATTTCAGCACCTTTGGGTATGAATGGGGAATTCGACCACTCTAATTTCCTCTCTTTGATTGGTTATTTATGGATGAATTCTTATGTTTACCAGATTCCTGCATACAAGTGGAAAGCTCATAAGAAACAAGAAGAAAGAGGTAAGAAATAATTTCTCAACAAACATTAAGGATCTATTTTATATGTAAGAATTTCAACAATGGAAATGAAAATTAATAAGGAAAATGCATTGAAATGTATTTTGTTCCAATTGCTTTGTTCAAAATAAATTAAGTGAAAAAGTTTTTTTTTTCTTTTGTGTTCTTGAGGAGAAAAGTCATAGTATGTCTTTGATGTAAGGAAAATGAATATGAAATGAAATGCCATTTGCACTACCTCTCTCTTTGTGGTCAGGCCTATTTTATTATTTATTTATTTATTTTGTTTTTTAGAAAACCCTCGCTTGGGGCCTACGTGTTTCATAAACAATAATGGCACATGTCCTTAGAGGATAAAAAACTTCCTAAAAATACAGCCTTTTAAGCAAAACCTAAGAGCTAATGATCCCACTAAATACAATCAAAGGAAAACCTAAAATAAAGAAAAGCCACCACCTTGAAGAGAATAACTACCCAGAACAGGACGACAACATTTGCGTCCAAGTAGGAACAAGCGCCACAGCTACATCATAGACATGCACAAACATAGAGAAAGAAAAAAACATAAAGGGCAACAAATAGCCACCCAAACAAAGCCTAACGCAACTATCATGAAGTCACAAAAATGAAACACAATACACCCAAAAATAAATAGAGCCAAGAACCAACACACCCAAAGCTACTCGACACAACCAAGGGAAAAAACACACCACGACGCCCTACCCACAACAACAATCAAACAACCCAGCAGCTCTCCCAATAAAGCCACAAGAACAACTAACAAAATGTACCACAACCAAACTCACAACAAACACCAATGACAAACGTCACTATTTTTTTTTATTTACATCTATGATGCTTACCCACATGAGTAAAAGAATTATCAACTACTTGACCTACATCAAGCTCATACAAATCATGATAGGATTCAGCATGCCCAACCACCAAATCATCCTCAAACCAGCAAGGAGAAACAAGTAACTTGTCTAGCCAATCCGATTGGCCCAAACAAGTATCCTCGAATCTAGAAATCAATTAAGCATTCAGAGCATTAGGAAAAATTTGATCAATAGGCACATCAACAAGGTGATCAACGCCACCCGAACCCACAAGAGAGGGCGACTGAACATCAACCATCAACGAATCAGCAGAATCCACATCACCATACAATTCATTCTCCATAATTAAGTTAGCTTGAAAAATATCCCTATCCACCTCACATCCCACAACCTCATCATCGTAAACCAAAGTATTAGAAATAGTCCCCACAACAATAAGACTAGCCATTTCCACTTTCGGAGATAACTGCGGACTGCCCCCAGACACAATAGGGCAAAGAACACTACCAGAGCTATAAATAAAATTATCACAATTATACAGTGGAGGAACATGCACGACGTCATGTCCCTTATTGTGAGACAAAGGAGAACCATCACCAATATTAGTAAGAATAACACAATCCAAAATTTTGAGGCACCACCACAGCCACAACATTAACTGGAGGATCACTGAGACCCTGAATAGGTTGCAAAGAAATATCAGCCGCAACCCCCACACTCATTGACTTAACTGGAGGATCACTAAAGAAATGATGCAAAATTGAGCATTCAACTTCTAAGTGCCCCAAAGTTTTACGGTGATAGAAATAAGAGGGAAATTCTTTCATTTCCACATATTGAATGTAACCCATAGTTTCAGAACACAACCAAACTTGATTAGAATAATATTTAGTGACATATAATTCGATTAATATATAAGCAACCAAAGGCCTTGTGCCATTAATGATAACATTATCCGATCTTAAGGGGTGACTAAATACAGACCCTAAAACATGTAGTATGCGGGGGAGAATAGATGTGGTCGATGTTGTCACTTTCAAAAAAGTTCAAAAAAGAAAAGAAAAGATGTGATCGAAGATTGGGAAAATAAACCCAAATAGGAATTATAGGGAATTTCATATTAACATCAATGAGTCCACTTAAAAAGCTTTATAAAACAATTGCTGACAAAGTAGGAGCAGTGTGAAAACACCCTGCAGTAGTCTAAGTCATTCACTAATTTAATCAACACATTTTTCAAATTAAGCAAAGTACATAGAAATCACCAAAGAGTTTTAGGTTAATTTTTTTTTTTCAAAATGCATCGAGAGGTGAATGACGCCTCGAAAATTTTCCAACAAGTGTAAACTGAAAAGCACTACAGGAAAAGCACCCATTTCCGGCGGCTTTTTCCGACGAAATTTGAGCATTTTCAGGCGGTTTTTTCATTTTCCGGCGGTTTTCCGGCGGTATTTGTGCCGCTGGAAAAAACGGCGTAGGAAAATAATTTCCGACGGCTTTTTCCGGCGGCGAATAATTCCGGCGGCTTGCCGGAGGACATAAACCACCGGTAGCCGGTTGAATTAAAAAAAAAAAATCT